>NC_064628.1:542258159-542559537 GCF_023864275.1 Schistocerca cancellata | reverse complement strand
AATCATATGACCGATTCGGACGGAATCTACCACAGAGACGTACTCTTGGACGTAGTTTCAGCTAGCGAAGGCAAGATTATCAAGAAGGTACAAGTATTTATGAGCATGGGATTAACCGCAGTTTATTACACATTTCAGTCCTCAACACGAACTAATCTCATCTACGAATGTTCTCACACTTACGTCATCATGTACATCGGCAACTATGTAAGTTTCGCCTGCGCCATCCCGCCACTAGTATGAACGATAATGATATCAGCAGTTTGTATGAACGATAATGATATTACATTGTTATGATAAAACTAGCCCATGCACTACTGTTCACTTTAGCACGGATGTAGTGCAGATTAGTAAATGATAAAACTGTTGCCTACAGTGAGAACATACAAGACGACAGTACGTTAGACAAGTACCTTGGATGACTAGCTCACTCACCTCGAGCATCCAGTCGGCGACGATGTCTCGCATTTCCGGCGTAATTTCCTTCTGCACAGTTCTGAAATAAGAAGTAGACGGCGTATATCGCTCTTCCGTCCGTAATAGCCCTTCGAGTACGCGATCGTCCTTAAGAATCACTTGGTCGGCGTAGGCTCTACACTCACGTTCATTTTCCGAACACAATAAATCCATAATGGACTGCTATCACACGCACTTTTCCAAATTCCCAGTGCACTTCAACGAACGAGGAATAAAGGGAGCAATATCCAAGGGGTTTCGCCGGTTTGGGATCTATAAAATTAAGGAGACAAATGCGTCCCGTAGACGCAGATTAGACAGTTTTCGAGAGCGGGTCAGCTGCCAAGGAGCGCCCCACAACTGTGCGCTCGAGTCGGCTTACTGCGAACAGCTGACCGTGATCTCGGGAAGTCGTGGTACAGCTCACTGACACTTCCGAACCTGGCGAGCGACCAGGCCAGAATAACCAGCGGGATTCCTCCGCTGACGGCCAGCGCGCGGGAGGGGGTTTCCTGCCGTCCCCACCACTCCCCACCCTTCCCGGGCGGCCGCACGCCGCTACTACTCGTTCCGCAAACACTTATTTCGAAAATTTTCGAAATTTAGCCTTCATTCACGCACACATTAACCCAATATCCTCATTTTAAACCCACTAATATCCATCTGCCAATAAACCGTTCTTTCAGTAAGATCTGACGAGAAATTTGGTGCTTGGAATTTGTCCCCCACCACTTCCCCCTCCGTGATCCGGACGTCTCTCCCTCCGATGGGGCAACTCGGCTCTCGTGCAGGCTCCTCAGAAGAGTTCCAGCTGCCTCGAGAGCAGCGCGTTTGGGAATGCCCTCAAATTTGCGTCTCTTGGACGAGTACTGATATATCGCCGAGATACCGAAATCAAAAGAAAACCACTTTCTGTGTTTGCTCACTACCCTTTTTATGTCAGAAAATCTAATTTTTATGCTCCTTTGCCTCCCACCTCCTAGAACAAGGTCTCCGCGATGTTCCATCGCGGTAGGTGTGCAACAAAGTAAGTAATATTGAAACTGTGCGAGTCCTCGACTCAATTGCGCTAGTCCGAGATATAGGCGAGTCGTGGCCTATAAAATACGGTCTTGCGCCTACGTAATACGTCTGCGCTTACATCTTTAATTTCGCTACCTTTGCGCTGTGATACACATAATGCACCGTTACAAAATATTAACGTTACTTGGAAATGAGTAGTCGTGTGTTATTTTATGTATCAATGTGTCTTGGTGTTAATAATATAACGGGATGAATTGCGCGCAGTCTGTTTCTAGAGGATCTATTTATAGTTTCTGCTCTTTGAAAACTCGACAAGGCAATTCTGCGCGAAGTTCGAGTTGAAATGAGGTGAGTGCTACCTTTTTTTTTTTTTTGTCATGGACAAACAAGTCAGATAATCGTTGAGTCGTTTGTTCTCGGAAACATATGATTCATTGTGGCATGAATAGTTGAGGGGTAGCGAGATATTCAACTGAGGACGTTACAGTGCTCTCATTCAAATGTTCGCAGCTAAGTTACACGTTTTTAAACTTTGCACGTACGCTACCCTGGGATTATACAATACCTGCCTCTTGTAGTCCCTAAAACCGCTGTAGTATCTGATTTATTTTCTGAAACTGAATATATCTGCAGAATTCGTTTAACGTGTACGATAGTGAGCCATCACATTTCTATAGTCCGTTTCCCGTCATGGGAAGTTTCGACGTGTCATTATTCAATGTAGCTAGAAACAGAAGGGGCTGTGTAGCACATGTGAACAAGTGGAGCAGCAGTGGTCACGAGATGGGACAAAAAAAGACGCGGGCTACTCAACACCGAGAACAAGATAATGGCGTAAGTCACACTGCTAAAATATTAATTTACTACATACGTTCCCACCGATCCTTTCAATGTTGGAACAAGATAAGGCGCAAGACACACAGCTAAAATGTTAATCTATTACATGCGTTTTTCATTTATTTGATTAATTGATCCTTTCTGTGTTGAACTGCTCTTCAGGAACTTTCGTGTTCTCTATGGCCTAAGTATCCCGTGATAGTGACGCAATTTCACTGACTGATTTTTTTTGTCGTTGCGTGAACGTTCTTTGATAACGTTACTTGGAACGAATATCCCAGTATGCTGTAGGTAAGATGCTGCGATTTTATCGTACGCAGTTCGAGGAGTAATATCCAGGTGTATTCACATAAGGTTCATACCGAGAAAAGTACGAGAAATAGTAAATACATCAATGGTTTATGTCGCTGGATTCGACTGCAGTTGGTAACGTCGGCATATTGGCACTGCATTCGAAGAAGTCCTTATCGATCTACTATAGCCCCATCCATTAAGCGACTTTATTGACGACGTCGTTTGTTATAATGATATTGCACAAAAGCTGCCTAGGAAGCTGATTTATGACCCCCAGGAACTGGGTAAATACAGTGTGACTGATAGTAGTTCTCGATTGCCCAATAACAGAATCGACAAACCGTCTAGCCATACGGAAACGCAGCCTCTTAAATGAAACTGGGGTTACGTTACTGCCAAAATCCTTGGTTCTGTCTGTCTTGCATTCCTGAATGGATTTAAATGAAAACCGTCTTATTGCTCTGTTCATTCTGTAATCAGACTTCTCGTCTCGCAAAGTTTGCAGTATGAAAGACGCGGCAGGGACAGAAGTGTCGGAGCGGAGCTTGTCGGGAATAAATTTCGTCACTAGTTGTCGGTGGCAGGAATATCCACACTTTTCCAATTTGCGATGACAGCATATGACATGTATAACACTATAGTATTGATTAACGTAATCTGTTACAAACCTAGAAGTGTATTTCCAAACACTTCCAGTTCCCTTCTCCTGTCAGACGTGGTAAGGACCTTTCTCACTCTTAAAAGACGTAAAACACAAGCTACAGGACGCTCCGCAAGTTGTCTCTAGGTGAACGGCAATCTGCCATGTGTTTTCAACCCTAGTAGCGTACTCAGCCTGATTCGTACTTCTGCAGTGTCAGAACTTTTGCCAGATACTGATGTTGAATGTTCGATGATTAAAAGACAGAGATTTAAGGATTAGATTCCATTTATTACTGGCTTGGTAAGCCTGAGGCTACATATTATCGGCATATTCCGAAGCAGCATTATTTGATGATTGTTCCATTAAACAGATTCAGCTTTAAGATTACAAGACGTATCCAGATTGTGTTGTAACTTTTTCTTAACTCAATCGTGCCTCAATGCTTTGCTAGACATTGCCATCGGTTACAATGACTTCAACTTCTACGAAGAGTGGCATTGTCGTACATAAACGAATGCAGTACATCCACCGGAACAATCATCAACAAGTTTTACGTAGTTTCAGTGTTGCAGTTTTTGTTATTGTTGTGTTATTGCAGAAGATAACGATATAGCTAGATATGTGGAATGCTGCTTAGGCTTCCTGCTGCAGACCTGGCAACATGGCAGCGTGCCGTGGGACGTATGTGATGTGTCTACCCGTCCACTAGCCGACTATTTCGTCATCAGCCAAGATGGTGACGATATGCATCGCGCATAATTCTTCGCTTAAAGGATTTTGTTTTTAAGTAATGAGGTATCCAGTATTTCCAATCACGTTGTCAGAGAAAAAGCAAATCCCTTACAAATTACAAGTGTAGAACACAAAGGCATCTGCGAGCGGACACACAAAAGAATGCACATGTCTGGTTTTTGCCGTGTTATATGCAACAGAAGGCAGTATGCTTTCACAGCATCGTCTATAAAAATAACAAAACACTCTGTCTTGTACACATTTGTATTCAAAAAAGTAATGGGACAACGTTTGATTTCATCAAAATATTAAGGACAAAAAGTCATTCACTGTTTTCGAAAATATTATGTTTATAAATATGTCCCTCGCAAACAGGTGGGCAAGCCGCCAGTGTAGTAATATGAAAGAAGTTAAAGACACTAATTTTTTTTTTATAATTCCCTGATTGTGTTTGATGAGACAGGCCTTTCGTGAGATCTGTGTGCACAAAATTTCAAGAATAGTTTGCAACAAAAGGGACTGTCATCTTTTCGGTGTGTATTCTACGAGTCCATTGAGAATCTGTCTAAAATCCTCAGGCTAATCAAAGAAATCATTCGCGAAATGCACAGTTCATTTTTTTATAGCTTATGTGTTTCTGCGTAGGTATCAGTCTTACGTTATCGAGAATCAACGATGAAGGGTGTAAGCATAAATTTGTAAGTATACTTATTTGTGGACAGTCACTTGTCATAGAATCGCAGTCTCCATTTCCATTCCCAAGTATTTCCTTCAATTTTTCGTCGAAAATCGCATTTCTCCAATCCGGTGTTTTAAGATATTTGAGGCAAAAGAGAGATCGATTCGTTTGTCGATGCCATAGCAATGCAGGACTTTAGTTTAACGATATGGATTATGTTACTTATGAATGTAGAGAGGAACAGTTACCAGATATTACTCGAAGATCTAGTTCTTTCTACGCTCGTAACTTCATCTATGTCGGTACTCTGCAAACGACTATGAATGGCATGGGAAAGAGCACGTTCCACTGTACCACTTATGGTTTTTTCATTTCATTCACCTATGGATCGCGGGAAGAATGATCGTTTAAATGGCTCTGTGCGTGCTATAATTAATATAATCTTGTCTCACGATCCCTCCGGAAACGATACGTAGGGAGTTGTAGGATATTCCTAGAGTCATCACTTAAATTCGGTTCTTGAAACTTTGTAAGTAACAATCCCGTGATTGTTTACGTCTGCCTTCGAGAGTCTGACAGTTCAGTTTCTTCAGCATCTCTGCGACACTCACCCACAGATCGAACATACCTCTGAACACTTGCGCTGCTTTCAATACCCGCTGTTGATCTTATCTGGTAGAGGTCCTATAAACTTGAGCAGCATTCTAGGATAGGTTGCACGAGTGATTTGTAACAATTTCCTTTGTAGACTGGTTATATTTCCTCGGCATATTACTAGTTATGCGAAGCCTACCATCTGCTTCAACCACAACTGAGGCTATGCGATCATTCCAATTCATATCTCTACAAAGTGTTACGGTCAGGTGTTTGTATTCCCTCCTCATTGGAAAAGTTTTTCTGCAAGTTATATTAAAAGACACCTAAGCAAATGAACTATGAAAAGCAGAGTTATTGGAGAAAAAGTGCAAACAAGAAAACACTTACTTACGAATACATTGTGCAGGTAAATATGGAGTTACACAAAAGTGGTTCACTTCTGTGGGGAATCGGGGTGATAGCGATAAAGTCTGAGCAAGGTGAGGAATGGAGTATCATATGCGAGAGGCTGAGATTCCGAATAACAATTATACGAATATGAAAAGATTAATTCAACATGGAAACACTAGCGGAATAGATTCAGTCAGGCTGTAAGAAATGCTAAACTCAGGCATGCCCATTCGTTAACCGATAACGGAAATAAACCAAGTGTCCTATGGAAAAACCTGCACGGTATCGATATAGGCAAAGCAAAAGCCGCAGCTGATCCTATTGTCCCAGACGAAGAACTGCACCGGTACTTCACATTACATACAACCATAACTGAACTGCAAAGGAAACAGACTTATTGATTACTTCATGGTGGTAAACCACTACAGGCAAGAAAGCATCTGAAGCATCTTACTTTGTAAGTAGGTTTTCCCGGAATTGTTTACGTCTACCTTCAAGAGTCTGCCAGTTCAGTTTCTTCAGCATCTCTATAATACACACCAACAGATTGAACAAACACTGAACACTCCCACTGCCCTTTCCTGTATACTTTCAATATCCCCTGTTGTCTTATTTGTTACGGATCCCGTACACTTAAGCAACGTCAGGGAAAACACTTTGGTTAAGGTGTAGTTGAAGATATGTGTCATAAAGGTCAGTAGTGGGTCAATAACAGGCTTCATCATTTGGACTGTGATGCCATCGTGTCCAGTAGATGCTGATCAGATACGCTTGATGATCAGTCTACAAAGGAGATTGTTGTTTGTGCAACCTATCCTCAAATAAGTGTCTACATCTACATCATGGTCCGCAAGCCACCTAATGGTGTGTGGCGGAGGGTACTTTCGGTACCACTATCTGATCCCTCCGACCCCGTTCCACTCGCGAATAGTGCGTGGGAAGAATGATTGTCGGTAAGCCTCTGTATTGGCTCTAATTTCTCGAATTTTCTTCTTGTGGTCAATACGCGAGATGTATGTGGGAGGGGGAGAGTAATGTGTTGTCCGACTCCTCCTGAAAAGTGCTGTCCCTAGATTTCAATAGTAAATCTCTCCGTGATGCACAACGCCTCTGTTGTAACGTTTGCCAGTGCATCTCCGTAACGCTCTCTCGCCAGCTAAACGATCCCGTGACGAAACGCGCCGCTCTTCGTTGGATCTTCTCTATCTCTTCTATCAGTCCTACCTGATAGGGACCCCAGACAGATGAACAATACTCAAGAATCGGGCGAACAAGCGCCTTATAAGCCACTGTTTTCGTAGATGAGTTACATTTCCTTAAGATTCTTCTGATGAATTTGAGTCTGGTTTCTGCTTTTCCCACTATCTGCTATATATAGTCATTCCACTTAAGGTCGCTCTGGACAGTTACGCCTAGATATTTTACGGCAGACGCTGTCTCCAGCTGTTTGTCATCAATAGTGTAGCTGTACAGTAGTGGATTTCTGTTCCTATGTATGCGCAATATGTTACATTTATTTACGTTCAGGGTCAACTGCCAGAGCCTGCACCATTCGTCAACTATCTGCAGATCGTTTTGGAAATTCTTACTATTTCTGGCATTGCTACTTTGGTATAGACAACTGCATCGTCTGCGAATAGCCTTAAAGAGCATCCGACGCTTTCTACTACATCATTTATATATATTGTAAATAGCAACGGTCGTATCACACTTCCCTGTTGTACTCCAAATATTATCTTTACATCTGTCGATTTAGTTCCGTTAAGAGCGACGTGTTGAGTTCCATCTGCAAGAAAGTCATGAATCCAATCGCAGGTCTGTTCCGATACTCCATAAGCTCGTATTTTTTTCATTAAACGGCAATGCGGGACGGTGTCAAATGCCTTACTGAAATGAAGGAACACGGCATCAACCTGAGCGCCGTTGTCCACTGCGCTGTGGATCTCACGAAGGAACAGAGCGAGCTGAGTTTAGCAGGTCTCTGTTTGCGGAATCCATGTTGATTTTTATAGAGGAGATGTTCATTTTCCAAAAAGTCATAATTCTTGAGCATAAAACATGTTCCATAATTCTACAACAGATTGACGTCAACAGTATTGGTCTATAATTGTGTGGATCTATCTTACGACCTTCCTTAAAAGCAGGAATGACCTGCGCTTTTTTCCAGTCGTTTGGAACCTTTAGTTGCACAAGCGATCTACGATAAACTACTGCTAGACGGGGAGCAAGTTCTTTCGCATAATCTTTATAGAAACCTATAGGTATCTCATCTGGTCGAGACGTCTTTCCGCTACTAAGCGACTGTAGCTGCTTTTCAGTTTAGCGGTCGGTTATCTCAGTACCTGCCATTTCGATGTTCCAATGGTTCCAATGGCTCTAAGCACTATGGGACAACATCTGAGGTCATCAGTCCCCTAGACTTAGAACTACTTAAACCTAACTAATCTAAGGACATCACATACATCCATGCCCGAGGCAGGATTCGAACCTGCGACCGTAGCAGCAGCGCGGTTCCGGACTGAAGCGCCTAGAACCGCTCGGCCACAGAGGCCGGCTTTCGATGTTCGTACGACGATTGAAAGGAGGGACAGGGTTACGATCTTCTGCGGTGAAACAACTTCGAAAGACCGAATTCAGGAATTCAATATTTCGGCGTTCTCTCTGTTATCTTCCGTTTCGGTGCCGGTTTGGTGGCTGAGAGAATGAATAGATTATTTTGACCCACTTACTGATATTACGTACGACCAAAATCTCTTGGGGTTTTTACTCAGGTCGGTTGACAACGTGTTACTTTCAGAATCACTGAACGCTTCTCTCATTGCTGTCCTTACGCTCAGTTTCGCTTCGTTCAGCTTTTGTTTGTCAGCTAGGTTTTTACTTCTCTTGAATCTGAGATGAAGTGTTCTTTGTTTACGCAGCGCTTTTCTAACACGGCTATTAAACGATGGTGGATCTTTCACATCCCTTAAAATCTTATTCGGAACATACTTGTATAGGGAATATTGAACGATACCTTTGAATTTTTTCCATTTGTTCTCCACATCTTCGTCCTTATCACCGAGTATTTGAATCTGACTACTGAGATATTCTGAAATTTGTATCCTGTCACCCTTGCTGAGGAAATATATTTTCCTACCTATCTTAACATTCCTTGTAGGACCCGTCGTCAAAGAGGCTGTCACAGCCTTATGATCACAGATACCTTTCTCTACGTTAATTGATTCGATAAGTTCAGGTCTCTTTGTTTTCAGGAAGCCTAAGACGTTACCCTCACGAGTCGGTTCTCTAACTACCTCCTCAAGATACTGGCACCAGTTTTGATGACATAACACTCCCAATCTATACCTGGCAAAGCCTTTGACACTGTCGACTTCAGCATTTTACTTGCGTAACTTAGCAGCCTAAATTTCTCGCCAAGTGCTGTGCATTGGTTTCGCTCATACCTGAAGCCTTGCCAGCAATGCACTATGTCTGGCACCATGGAGACAGGTACTACCAGACTTCCTGCGTTGTTCTGTGCTCTTTTTATTGTGTCTCAGTGATGTGTCATCAGTTTTTCCCTACTGCAAGTACCACATATACGCTGATGACCTCTAGTTGCATCTAAGTGCAAAACCAATAAACCTGAAGACAGCTGTCGAGAATCTTAATACAGAACAGTGTGGACTACAAAATGGGCACAGGATGTAGGGTTAAAGCTCAACAAATCCAAAACTCAAGCTGTACTGGTTGGTCATTCTAGGCTAATTAAACCGAAATATCGGGAATCCCTATCATCTTTAATCCTAAATGAGACAAATATCAACTCAGAAAAGAGTCTGGGAGACTGGACTGAACACGTAACTGCAATGTGCAAGAAGGCATCAGCATCTCTCCATCCTCTAGAAAAACATAAAAGGCTCTTCCCTGTTGACCTGAAAAAGAAACTTGTACAAACTCTTATACTTCCAATTGTTGCTTACATCGATTTCATTCTGCAAGGTCTTTATCAGGAAAGCCCACGGCGCCTGAAACGTGTTCGACTCTTTGATCATATTTCAGTATCATATTCACAGCTATCCTGGCTGTGTGCAGACAAGCGTAGAGATTTGCATATCCTCTGTCTTCTTTACTGTATTATGAACATACACTGTCCCTCATATCTCTCCTGACCTTAATGCTTTCGTCAGAACAACATCCCATCAGAGCAAAATCCTTTCCGTCCCACACCATCGTTCAGCCACTTTCTCGAAAAGTCCCTTTCAGTAGTAGGAACCCGACTCTGGTATAACCTCCCACGTAACATTAGAGAACTGAATAACATCTCCAGCTTCAGAAGACAGTTTATGATATGTCTACTGAAGCAATAATAATGACTACCATTACCAGTCATGGACGTAGCCGGGGGGAGGCTGACGGGGCTTGGGAGTTTACCCCCCCCCCCCCCCCTGTAATGTTGACCAAGCCAAAAAAAAGGTGAGAAGTGATTTGAAAACCGACCGCAATGAAATCTTTGCTGTAAAATTAATAAATATCCAAACGGCGGCTATTGCCAGCACGGCGTAGTATACGAAGGGAAGGTCGCAACGGTGAGTCAGCGTTGGCGACAATATCGGCACCAATGTGTGGACTGAGCCTCAAAGGAATGTGGCTTGACTGGCATCCTGGGAAGTCCAGTTAGCGCCGCCCCTTAGAGATGGCTTCCCTAATTGCCACAGCTGCCAACTCTGGGCGCAGGGAGAAGACATTCATTTACAACGTAGCAACTTACAACTATCGTCGGTGTCGCATTACCTGGAAAAGGCCGAAATTGTTGTTATTACTGTGGTAATTTTTTAATGTTTATTTTAAGCAATACTATGCAGAAGAGAGGAATGAGTAGTGCGCACAGTGTGATAATCTGAGTTTTTTTTTCATTTACTTTTCCACAATTACATTGTATATTTGTACTCTGCAAGCTATAACACGGTAGGCGAGGCAGTGTACTTTAGTATCGGTATCACCTGCTCCCTGTCAGTTCTATTCGCAGACAATACGCGGAAAAAAGACTTAGTATTTGTCGTGATTTTCCTAATATAATGATAGTTACTCGAAGTACAGGGTGGTCAGAAGCGGTCTGAAAAGCTAGTAAGAATGGTTCAAATGGCTCTGAGCACTATGGGACTTACCATCTGATGTCATCAGTCCCCTAGGACTTAGAACTACTTAAACCTAACTAACCTAAGGACATCACATACATCCATGCCCGAGGCAGGATTCGAACCTGCGACCGCAGCAGTCGCGCGGTTCCGGACTGAAGCGCCTAGAACCGCTCGGCCACACCGGCCGGCTAGTAACAATGTTGCAGGAAAGGTTGTGCTCAGAAATAACTGTTAAGAAAAATATTCAGTACCTTGCGCCGTTCCCGAGTTAATTAGCACTGAAACTAACCAATCAGGCCGTTGCACGCGAAAATTTAACAGGCCAACCAGAGACGGCGTCGCCAAACGTGTGCTTCGTTTGGTTCCTAAAACCGAGAAGGAGAGTGATACAAAAAAAATGGACATGGAACTGTAGTAAGAATCGAACTCGATCAGTCTAGTGCGCTATTATCTACGCCAATGGTTCCCAACAGGTGGTACGCGGACCCCCAGAGGTCCGCGAGCTAATCCAGAGGGGTCCGCAAGATGCTATTAGAATGAAAAATGTATTAAATATATTTCTTATGATAACAGATTTCTTGTTTTGGCCGCTCAATATTTTTTCAATAATGAGTATTTCAATGTTTTTTCTAAGTACCAAAAATAGAAAACGTATAAAAAGACTCTTAATTTGGCTTTTTTAGGTACTTGATACTGTGATATGACAAGGTACCAATCATACTCGATGAGGGGTCCTCGAGAAAATTTTGTTGGGAGCCCCTGATCTACGCTATGACGCTATCATCTACGCTGTGAGAACAATTGACACTAACTGTATATGGTGGGCCACTTGAATTTGCGCGCGCAACGTCCTGATCGGCTACCTTCAACACTAATCAACTTGGAAATGGAGCAATGTATTGAATTTTTTTCATAACAATCATTCCTCAGCACAACGTTCCCTACAACATCCTTACAAGCTTTTTAGACTGTTTATGATCATCTTGTATATGTTGGGTCATCATACAGCCTTCTGTTTGGATTCCGAACTCCTTTGTTCATATAAAGCGCGCTCATTGTTGAGCTGTTCATTTCGAACGCTCAAAATAATGTTACTCAAAATAAAATTCTCCTTCACAACAAAAGGTACGACTAATGTATCTTCTGGCATGATGTTCACTGCATCATGAAACGCAACTCTTTTTTCTTTATGTTTCAAATAAGTTTCAGAAACCAGTAATCTAGCCACTTCCATTTTTCACTTTCAGTTTCCTTGTAAACTGGTCCACTTATTGTTAGATACCGTAGATTGGCAGTAGTTGTAAGCAGCAGAAAACCTCCGACTTCTATTGGCAACTTGTGGTCAGAATTAGGGGTTAGAGAGTTAAAGAGAAATGAGACATACCGTAGCAGCGGCAGCCTATTTCGACGATAACCGACAATAAGAGTTGAACTATGCTGAAGATATGCCCTGGAATTTCTGCGACGGTATCGAATTGGTATAAAAACTTATACAGGATGAAAATTATTTAAACCGACAGACTCTGGGAGATTGCACGGTACACCTAAATAAATATTTTTCTCTAATGTCCTATTTACCAGTGAGGATTTTTTAAAGCCGTTAGAGGGAGTTTTCTCTGGATGAAAATTAATTAATCTAACAAACTCTGGGAGGTTGCATGGACCAATGAAAACACATTTTGTAATGTGAGAACAAAAAGTAACACAACACAATTACTTCAATGGTTCAAGAATGCCTGCATTGACTTGAAAACACAAATTGCACCAGTGTGTCGTGGTTTGTCAACGCGGTCAAAGACTGTGGGAGTGTCCTTAATTCCTACTGCTGCTACTACTATCTGGACAGCCAGATCATCTTCTGATTGAACAGGGGTTTTAAAACAGTATTGCACATCACTCATCATGCAAAGAAGGCCAGAGCAGTCAAAAAATGTTCAAATGTGTGTGAAATCTTATGGGACTTAACTGCTAAGGTCGTCAGTCTCTAAGCTTACACACTACTTAACCTAAATTATCCTAAGGACAAACACACACACCCATGCCCGAGGGAGGACTCGAACCTCCGCCGGGACCAGCCGCACAGTCCATGACTGCAGCGCCTTAGGCCGCCAGAGCAGTCAAAATAGGGAATCGAGTAGGCCACTGTACAGGCTCACCACTGCCAATCCACTTTTCTGGGAACTGTCGGTTCAAGAATCGACGCATACGACAATTGAAATGGGCCGGCGCCCCGTTATGCTGGAACCACATGCGCTGTCTTGTAGCGAGCGGCACGTCATCCAGCAACTCTGGCAGGGAAATAGTAAAGCGCCCCTCATTTAATAGCCCAGTTAGCCGATATGGCCCAGTAAAAGGGTCGCCAACGACATCTGCCCACTCATTCACTTAGAACCGCAATTGACGAGCGCGAGTAACCTCACCCAAAACATGCCAATTGTGGATGTCGAAGACGCCCGAACGTTGCTTCATCTGTAAAAAGCACAGAAGACAGAAGTGCAGAATACATTTTGATACTGTTGGAGGTACCACTGTGAAAACTGTGCCCTAAATGAACAATCATCTGGTTCTAGGCTGTGCATACGCTGTAAGTGAAATGGATTTACAACTGCTCATGAAGGATGTTTCTTACATTCATCTGATTCGTCCCAATGCTATGTGCTATTGCACGAGTGCTGAGAGCGATTACGCTCTTTACCGGATTAAAAAAATGCTCGTAGGTAATAATGACATTACAAAAAAAGTTTGTTTTGGTTCCCGTGCAACCTGCCAGAGTTTATAGGTTCAAATAAATTTCACCCTATATATTGACTCGAATCTGCTTGTCACAGTGTTCATTAAGTGCAACGGTTGACTTAATTGGTCATTTCGTAGTTCACACATGTACATCTATATCTCTGCTCTGTGAATCAGTGCAAGATGCATGGCAGCGGGTACTTTTTATTGTGCCGTGTACTGTTCCATTCGCGAATGGATCTTGGGAAGAACAATTGCTTAGCGCCTCCGTGAGAGCTCTTATTTCCGTAATTTTATCTTCGTGATCTTGACGGGATCGTTGCGTAGGTGGCTGAAATTATGTCTTTTTGCCATTGGAATCTGACGTCTGGAACTTTTAAAGAAGGTTTTCGAGAGAAATGTGGCGTCTTTCTACAAGTGTTGCCAGTTCAGGTTTTTCAGCTTATCCGTGGCGCCCTCTCCCCAGTCAGACTAATCCGTGACCATTTGCGCTGCCCTTCTGTGTACACGCTCTACGTCCCCCGTTAGGTCGGCGTGGTATGGGCCCCACACATTTGAGTAGTATGGAAGTATGGGCCGCACACGGTTCTTATCAGAAATTCCTTTCGCAAACAAGCTGCAGTTCCCAAGTACCGTACCAACGAACAGAAGCCTGATGTTTGTCTTACCCTCAACTGCTCCCAGGCGATCGTTCCACTTCATATCTCTGCACATAGTTATTCCCAAGTATTTGTGTGACAATACTGATTTCAGCTGTGAACTATCTAGCATGCAGTCAGAGGCTACTATACTTTTACATTCCGTGAAGTGCACGACTTAAAATTTGTCTTCTTTTAGAGTTAGTTGCCAGTCCCTGCAACAAGCAGATATTTTGTCAAAGTCTAACTGAATACAACTACAATTGTTTTCGGGTAGAATTTCCTCGCAGATAGTCGCGTCGTCTGAGAAAATTCTGGGATTGGTACCAGTCTTATCTATGTAGTCACTACTCTACAACATGAACAGTGACGTTGTTATTATACTCCCGTGAGGCAATTCGGATATTACTTCTGCATCTGAGGAAGGCGTTCCATCCAGCATAACGCGCTGCGTTCTGTGTGTTAAGAAATCCTCGATCCAATCACAAATCTGGCTAGATATCCCGTACGAACATACATTCTGTCACAGGCGTTTATTTGCCGCCGAATCAAACGCCGTTCGGGTTTAGAAACACTGAATCCATGGAGTTGCCTCTGTCGCTGTGAACGGCACAAGTTGGGCTTCGCATGATCGATGCTTCCGGAATACATGTTGTATTTCATGGAGAAGTTTATTCTGTTCCAGGGTTGTCATTATGTTTGAACTCATTCATTAACTCATGCTCCACGGGGAGTGAGTTTTGAGGATCCATTTTACTTTCTTTTTTATAGATAGGTCTGCCTTGTGCTTTTTTCCAATCACTAGGAACAATTCCTTGCTCAAAGGGTCTACGGTAAATTATGCTTAAGACGGGCTAATTCAGTAGCAGACTCTGGGTAGAAACTGACAAGGACCCGCTCGGGTCGAGGAGCTTAACTATGCTCTACAGATTTGGGCTGTATTTCAACACCGCTAGTACTGATTACATACACCGTGACTCATTTTTATATCAGTACGGCTGCTGAATGACAGCACTATGTCTTGATCTTCCATTATAAAGAACGTTTCAAGACGGAATTTAACAAAAAAAAGGTTCAAATGGCTCTAAGCACTATGGGACTTAACGTCTGAGTTCATCAGTCCCCTAGACTTAGAACTACCTAAACCTAACTAACCTAAGGACATCACACAAATCCACACCCAAGGCAGGATTCGAACCTGCGACCGTAGCAGCAGCTCGGTTCCAGACTGAGCGCCTTGAACCGCTCGGCCAGAAATTTAACATTTCGGCTCTAGTTTTGCTATTTTCTACATCAGTTCCTGTTTCGTCAACAAGTGTCTGCACATCCTCCACGTACGACTAAAATTTCTTGGGGTTTCGGTAGAGCTGCAGTGATACTGTTTTGCTTCCGAAGTTATTGAACACTTCACACATCGCCTTTCTGATTGCCACCCGCGTTTCGATCAGCATTTGCCGATCTTCGGTTTACGCTTTGCCTTGTATCTATTGCAGAGAATACGGTGTTTCATAACAAGTTTTCTAATGTTGTTTGGGTCTCTATCGCCTAGTTCCTGAAACATTCGGAGTATATTCTTTCAAGGCTAAAACGTCTGTCCTTGTATCGAGTACCAATTTGCTTTGAAGCATGTTATCTTACGTGAAAAAATGGAAATGTAACCAGAATTTATTGTTTAAATAAATTGTTTTATTTATTTTCATTAAAGGACTGCCACAGCGATTTACACACGAACTCATAGTGAAACGCAATTAAATATTTTCTCTCAGAGTAAATCTAGAACACAAGATGTAACGATAAGCCCATGTAAACTAGCTATACATGATTCGGCGCAGGATTTAATGCTCTACATGTTTGTTAACCTCGACTTTTCGTTTTAAACGCTTAGTTTCGGAAGAATCTGAAAGAAACCTGAAAAAGTCCGAAATTTCGTCTGATTTCTTTTCATCACGACTGAAGTTCCACTCGGAAATCGAAGAAAACTCAGATTATTCATTTCATAGAGCGACTTGAGTGATTATAATACTTTCCAGAATTCCACTAATTTTTGAATGGAAGACTTGTAATTTTCTTCTCCTACTAGCCGTTGCACACTATTTCGTATAAAATTAGTATTGTCGGTAACCTTCGTGCAGTAACCGGCCATTGCTAACCTTTGCGATCTAACATTGTTACAATACGCTTAATTTCATATTCATTACCCTTAATAAGTATCACATTTGATCACAAACGTACCTATTCTGCGAGTTCAGGAAATCTTATAATTTTCGTCACTCCTACCGCAGCACTGAGTGGGTTGAGTAGTACCTAACACACTAGACCGCACTCAGAAGAGCCTTGTTCAACCACAGAGCCGGCCACCCAGATTCGTGTTTTTTGTGGTTTCCCAATTCATGCTAGGCGAGTGTCGGGATGGTTCCTTGAAAAGGCCTTGGCTGCTTCCTTATACATCTGTTATCTACATATATACTCTGCAAGCCACCGTACAGTGCGTGGCGGAGGGTGATGATGGATGGAAGAACGATTATCTATATGCCTCCGTATGAGACCTAATTTGTCTTACATTCGTGGCCCTAACGCGAAATGTCGGTTGGCTGCAGTAGAATCGTTCTGCAGTCAGCTTCAAATACCAGTTCTCCAAATTTTCTCAATAGTGTTCGTCGAGAAGAACGCTGCCTTCCCCCCAGAGATTCCCCTACGATAGTAAAAAGTCAGAGCAAATTTCCTTTATTAATGACCTTAGCTATCATCGAGACATAAAACACTAAACTTATTTCCTTACTTCTACCATAGCAGACTATCGATGGGCCTACAAAATGGAAACCGTGCATGTGTTGTCAGCACTGAGAAAGACGGAATTTCTTTTCCATGTACTTCTCCTCTCTTCACGACGTCATTGTGGTGTTTCCCTACTCACTAATTGGTTACTGTTGAAACAACATTGCTTGTTGGAAAAACGCGAATGTTCACTGACACCACGAAACAACGTTTATTGCCATACAAAAGAACATCTTTATGGACATATCATCGACAAGAGAATTTTACCGACTTATTCTGCCTAATGAGGAACGTGTTAATTTATTAGCTGAATTTTATTTACATAAGTACACACGAGGGTCACTTGTTGAAACCCTGCCACTTCCCCCAGAAATCAAATTCTGGCTGCGCCTATGCTGTGAGTGCTAACTTAATTAGTTCATAGTATTATTTACCCAATTCGTCTTTATAGACATTCAAAACATTTTAATACTGTATGTTACATTAAAATTGTCATTTCTAACATAATTATGATGTAACAAAGGTACTGTATGTGTGAAACCCTGGTTGGATGTAAGAGAGTTGTTGATAGCCCTAATCATATCAGATTAAGTAAATAAAAAAATGGCTCTGAGCACTATGGGACTCAACATCTTAGGTCATAAGTCCCCTAGAACTTAGAACTACTTAAACCTAACTAACCTAAGGACATCACACACACCCATGCCCGAGGCAGGATTCGAACCTGTGACCGTAGCAGTCCCGCGGTTCCGGACTGCAGCGCCAGAACCGCTAGACCACCGCGGCCGGCAAGTAAATAAATAAATGTAAATAACTGACTGGTACGATCAAACTTGTAGCGAGTGAGAACCGATTTATTCGTAAGCAAACAATTATATCTTTTATTTCTTTCTAGACCTATATGGATGCCTGATTCAATTAGATGAAACATGACTGGGTAAAATCTTTAATAGAAATCAGTTGCAAAACACGAGTAATAGTCATTCTTATGTATAAGATAAACAGGATTGAATAATATTTACACACGTTATTTTGCTGGCGGGCAAATTACGTTCAAATACATGAAAATACTCTCCGTATTCACATTCTTATTAGTGGTTGGCACTGACAGATAACACGGGAAAAACACGTCGGGAATTGAATGTACAACTGGGACACTGGGCAACATTGTCCGAGAAATAAATGAAAATTGTTACAATGCACCATGTCCGCCTACGGTCTCCAGTAAGTTTTTCTTGGTTATCAGGCGAATGCTGGAACTTAAAATTCTCTCTCAAATATTCCCAACTGGAATTCCGTTAGGCACTTTTCCAGAGTTCCTTTTGCCTCATTCCCAGCCTACTGGGATACTTGGCTGGAAAGAAAGAAATTCTACAATGGCCCACCATGCTGGTATGAAAAGGGAATGAAAAACTTTAAAAAAGCGTGACGTTACTGGAAGATTCAGAAGCGAGCGCATATGACATTTCATTTGCAAAGAGAACAGTGACAGAATAATCTTGAGATTTCACGACAGATGACTCTGCACACACGTGCAACTAATTTATTTGTATCAAACGTTCTGCATTTCCCTTAAACTGACATTGGATTGAAGCATCTGTCTAAGGGAAAAGAAGGGATGGGTAAGGCAGCTACCCCTCTCTGGCCATACACTTTAGGTTATTAAAATCAGTGCCGGCTCTTGCAAAATTTTGCCAGTGTGCTACAGTATTACAAAAAATAAGCAGTTTGTGTTTCAGTATGTCGTTACGATAGGCACGACTTAATACTGTTGCGATATTAGCCTCACCTAATGCACTAATATCAAGTGTGTTGCTTATATATATTGGCCACGCCATCTTGGTAGATGATTGTTGCAGTGTCTGTGTGTTTATGGGTTGCATTTTTTCGTATGACTTGTCAAGCCAATGGCAGCACGGCATCTCTTGCCGCAATTGTCACAAGTGTATCTGGCTGCTGAGGCAGGAGCAGTGGTAGCATTGCGAAGCTTTTTCTGCCTTAATCTGTCTAACAAGCCTTCATCATGCTTCGACTTTCCAGATGATATATCATCACGCCACTCTGGTCTCATGCTAGCCCGTGTCTCCCATCTGATTGTGTCGATTCCAAAGCTCTCCATATCTCGTTTACAGGAGTCCTTGAACCTCAATACAGGACGTCCTACAGGTCTTTTAGCTATAGAGATCTCTCCAAGCATCACCACACGCACGTGGTAATCTGTCAGGATCCATACGGTAGACGTGTCCCAACCAGCGGAGTCGCATCTGCTTCAAGATAGCTGAAATACTGTTGCAGTTAGTTTTAGATAGCACTGCTTCGTTGGTCACTCGGTCCTTCCACGTTACTCCGAGGATGGATCTCAGGCACCGCATGTGGAAAGCATTCAGGCGACGTTCTTGTTTGGCATAGGTAGTCCATGTTTCCGACGCGTACAAAAGGATGCTGAGGACGCAAGTTTGATATACAAGAATTTTGGTGGTCAAAGAGAGTTTGTAGTTTTTCCAAACACGTGTAGAGAGTTTGCCAAAAGTTGTCGCAGCTCTTCCAATGCGAGCATCAATTACCTTGTCAACAGACATGTTTGATTCTACAGTAGATCCAAGATAGCAGAAGTTATCTACGACTTGCAGAGTAGTGCCATCTAGTGTGATATTCGGCTTTGTGTTAGTTCCCTGAACCATAATTACGGTCTTACTGCTGTTTACACTCATCGAGAATAGGTGGCATGCGTGACTAAATCTTGATACTAGCTCTTGCAGCTCTTCTGCGGAGTTCGCAACAATTGCAGCATCAAATGGTTCAAATGGCTCTGAGCACTATGGGACTTAACTTCTGAGGTCATCAGTCCCCTAGAACTTAGAACTACTTAAACCTAACTAACCTAAGGACATCACACACATCCATGCCCGAGGCAGGATTCGAACCTGCGACCGTAGCGGTGGCGCGGTTCCAGACTGTAGCGCCTAGAACCTGCTCGGCCACCCTGGCCGGCAATTGCAGCATCATCAGCATACAGGAGTTCACGAGCGACTATCTCGTAGTGCTTTGTCTTACTCTTCAGAAGACTGTCATTGAAAAGCCTTCCATCTTTCCTAGTATGCAGATGTACTCCAACATTGCAATTCTCGAAAGCCACTTGGAGGAGACCCGAGAGGAAAATTCCAAAAAGTGTAGGTGCCAACACACAGCCTTGTCTTACGCTACAGTTCATACTGAATGGTTTAGATGTACTGCCATCGAAGATTACAGCGCCACGCATATTGTCATGAAAAGATCTTATTAAAGACAGCAAAGTTGGGGGACATCCAATTTTTTCCAGTATGCTGTAGAGTCCCTCCCTACTGACGGTGTCAAAGGCTTTGTTGAGGTCAACAAAAGCCACATATAATGGCACTCTGTGTTCGCCGCACTTCTCTTGTAGTTGGCGCAAGGTGAATACCATGTCACTTGTGGATCTGCCAGTTCGAAATCCACACTGTGACTCAGGGTAGATCCGAGCAGCCAAGGTTTCCAGTCTCTTCAGGATTATCTTTGCATACGCCTTTCCAGCAATGCTCAAGAGAGATATTCCTCTATAGTTGTTACAATTACCTCTGTCGCCTTTTCCCTTATAGATTGTTACTATATTTGCATTTCGCATGTCTTGAGGTACTGTGCCTTCTTCCCAGCACAGCAGTAGGATTTGATACAATATCGGCAAAACCCAGTCACATTTGATGATTTCTGCTGGTAAGTTATCACGGCCTGTACTCTTGCCTAGCTTTAGACTTTTAAGTGCGAGTTTCAATTCGTCAACAGTGGGAGGATCATCAAGCTGGGTAAGCTGGGTAAGCTGGGTAAGTTGGTAAAGTACCCAGAGCTTCTGAAGAAATGTTGACCTCTTCTGAGTATAGTTTAGCATAGTGCTGCATCCATCTATCTAACTGCTGGTTTTTATTGTTGATTGGGTCTCCATTTAGATCTTTTATTGCAGCCTTGGTACATGCCACTATAATCTCCTTTGTCTCGGCAGATCTGAATAGTTTTACAAAGGTTGGTCCAATATCTATTTGCGCAATGGCGAGAAACTCGTTGTAGATCTGCTTTGCAGGCCTTGTATTCAGCTATTGCTCGTTGGTCTTTAGGATTATTCATAACCCGTATATGAGCATTACGTTTCTTGTCTACATATGGACGCAACTTACTTTCACATTCAGTAAACCAGTCGCTTTGTGTCCTACCCTGCATCCCAATTGTTCCGATAGCTGTCTGCATAAGATTTTCTTTATCTTGATGCCACATATTTTCGGCGCTCTGTGCAGTTATAAATTACTCAGGATTCAGTTTCATCTCAATTTCTTCACTGAACTTTTTGTATAGCGCATCATCTTGAATGGCTTTGGTGTTGATCTTCACTCTTCGACAAACGCTCTCAGCTGAGTGAATCTTCTTTGGTGTGAACCGTGGTTTTGTCATAACTAAAGAGTGATCAGTATCACAGTCAGCACTGTGATATGTGCGGGAATTAAGGACATGACGTAGGTCGCTTCTTCTGGTTATGATGAAGTCGAGCTGATGCCAATGGCCTGAACGTGGGTGTTTCCATGTTACTTTGTGCACGTCTCTGTTCTGGAAGTAAGTGTTAGTGATGCAGAGAGAAAGAGAGGTGCAAAGTTCCAGCAGTCGCTGACCATTCTGATTATTTCCAATGCCGTATGAGCCAATGCAGTCGGTACAGTTGTTTCGTTTATTCCCAACCCTGGCATTGAAGTCTCCCAGTAATATGAGTTTATCTGATCCACGAACATTCTCCAGGCATTTCCGCAGGTCTTCATAGAACATGTCTTTGACTTCAGGTGGCGCTTTCATTGTGGGAGCATATGCAGAGATTAATGTGACGGGGCCTGATGTCGTCTTTAATCTCAAAGTTGTTAGTCGTTCAGACATAGATTTTGGTTTTTCGCGGCAGCTGAGAAGACTGTTTCGCACTGCAAAGCCAACTCCGTGTTCACGTCTTTCTCCATTTTCTCTCCCTTTCCAGAAAAAGGTGTAATTATCTTCACGCAGGCTGCCTTCCCCAGAGAGACGAGTTTTCTGTAATGCAGCCACATCAACGAGAAGACGCAGGAGTTGCTTATATGTTTATGATTTACGCTATCTTTTTTAATTAATGCGTTCATATGTTCTAGATATTTCACTCTCCTGTGCCCCAACCATCTTTGTTGCTGACTAACAAACACGAAAAGCAAAAAAGGGCATTGTGAAAATCACATCCGCAGAGCCAACTCCTTTCGTTCACTTTTTAGAACACTCAATGAACTGTACAAAGACACTTGCCCACATAAAACATAGGCCTAGCAATCTTCAAATATTCAAAAACATCTGTTTATCTGTTTTCTCAGTCTCCTCCCCCAACCCCTTTCCACCTCTCTCTCTCTCTCTCTCTCTCTCTCCCTCCCTCTCTCTCTCTCTCTCTCTCTCTCTCTATCTCTCATTGTACGGACACACACACACACATATATCACACCACCACATTTAAGTTTTGCCCCAGCAGAGGCACCTCTGTAGTTCTCACCAAACATTAAATATTAGCGCCACACTAAAAATGAGCCAAACGGTGAACAAGTGAGCAGCGACAGTAACGTAGCACCTCTTAATGAGTGTGTAGAAGGTGTCTGCTGAAATAACGTTCGTGGAAAAAACGTGTGAAGTAAAAGTGAGAAGATCAGTAGAAAGAGATATCCACCAGAGATACACAACAGGGCGGAAAATGTAAGTACAGTAACGTACACAACCACTACCCACGAAAAAGTATTTAAAAATGCGCACATTTTCTTCATGACTCCTGTACAGATGACATGTTGTCAAAACGAAGAAAAAGAACAGAAAAAATCGATCTGTAAAAATGCATTTTCACTGACAACGTAATTTTCGGATGCTCAATCGAAACAAAGCAAATAAAATGCACATGTTATAATTTTTAGGCCTACAATAGATAAACGATCATCAGCTTTGTATTACACTTGACAGAAATAAATAGGACCCTCAGGAGATGACACATAGGTGTCCCAGGATCACGTGTGGTGGTCGAAGCTCTTAGTCGTGATGGCGGTGCCCTTCTTCCATCACCCTTGCCTTCCTCCAAACTTCCAGTTAATTTACTTAGTAAATTACAGCGACAGCTACAGTTTAACACAGACGTCATTTTTCACATTACCAATCCATTATAAGAAGTGAAAGGAGCAATATGTTGCAGAAGATCCGAGTATTAAACCCTGGAACATCGGATTTTTGTTGTCTGATATTTACGCACTGTTTTCCTTCTTCTTCTTCTGTTTCTTTTCTCAGGGATCGACATTCTGCCTTTCTGTACGTACGATCTTAGGCCAACAATTTCTCGCTTAATTTCGCCTTGGAATCTTTTCCTGATTTGGTACGTCGTGTTCCACGGAAAGTGCAGCAAGTCCTCTCGACAAAAATAAGATTCCTCAAGCAGAAGTGTAGCAAATAAGAAAATCTTGATGCAACACTTACCTGTCTTCAGCGGCGTGGCATTGAGTTCCGTTTGCAAAATTGTTTTCTTTAAAGAAAACTATAAAGTGCAGGCACTAGTAGCTGTCATGGTCAGAGATCCACCCTCAGGCGGACTGGAGTCGCGCTGACGGCCGGTGGTAGGCCGACATTGCTTCTTCTGACATGTCACATCTTCGCATTCTGAAGAGCAACGGGTGCTCTGTCTATTGCGTCAGATGTGTCACGAAACCTAACAGTCGCAGAAATGATACGTCGGAAAAAAATATGGGGTGCGCCCTATCTCCCCTGGATCTCCATAGTGACGGACAGAATTTGCCGTATATTGTGCAAACGCGGTGTAAAGACTATTTGAAAACCGACCAAGAAGATCAAAGTGTCTCACAAGGAAACCTTTTGGGTGCGAGGTCGCAAAAGGCCGATAATGTATACAGTATTCGACGCCCCACACTCACTGATCAGCCAGAACGTTATGACCACCGTGCTCCTATCGGTGTTAACCCGTCCAGGCGATAGCAGCATCGCCGACCGCTGTGGCCGAGCGGTTCTAGGCGCTACAGTCTGGAACCGCGCGACCGCTACGGTCGCAGGTTCGAATCCTGCCTCAGGTATGGATGTGTGTGATGTCCTTAGGTTAGTTAGGTTTTATTAGTACTAAGTCTTGGGGACTGATGACCTCAGATGTTAAGTGCTATAGTGCTCAGAGTCATTTGAACCAATTTGATAGCAGCATCACCTGGCGAGTAATGACTGCTGGTCAGACACACGCGCGGTATTTGTAGCATCACTCAGCGTGCTGTCCATATATAGAATTAAAGCTCTGTATAAAGGAAAGTATGGCCATCCTTTTCCCCTGCGTTTGCCGCCGTCCGCAGTTCAGGATTGGCTGTAACCGCATCACGTGACATTAGCAGTCATCGTGGGCTCAAGCGTGAACTGTTGTGTATCTTCGAAGTTTTAAATAGAATAATGCCTCAGTGCTGTGCTTTTGGCTGTTCGTTTAGAGGGTCGAAAAGGGAGGAAAACTGAACAAAATTCCTTCCGAAGGGAGAGCTCCGACAAGGAGGAGAATATTGATCGCATTGAGAAAGGTCGCAGAAACTCGACTTAACGATGAGTAAATTTTATTCATTTCTGGCCTTTTGTGTTTGTCTTCTTTTTACATTTCTGTTGCGTAGTTTCCAATCCATTCGAACAGAAAAAAAACAGAAGAGTTAATAGGATGGTTTAATGGTAATTTAACTACAAAATAGAAATCTTAGGGATAAAACTGCCACTGTTAGCTCATAAAAGAAAAATAGTGAGTGGTACCGTACAAAGTTATCACGTCGTAATACGTTCGATCTGATTGACTGTACAGTATGGTTTAATCTTATATGTACGACGCTCACAGTAACAAATTGTACTTTGTTCCACGCAATATAAATGTACAAAAACCGTTCCGAACCTGAGACCTTTCACACATCCATGCCCGAGGCAGGATTCGAACCTGCGACCGTAGCAGCAGCGCGGTTCCAGACTGAAGCGCCTAGAACCACTCGGTCACAGCTGCCGGCTCCGAGTAGCAGGAACAAGAAGTAAGTCGATATAGAGCTTTAAATTAGCGATGGATTTTTCCTTGCACTTGTAAACTAATATTGGTTCCCATTTGTGCTGCTGACAATTGGATAGGATAAGTTTAATGCTAATTATGAAAAAGGATGTTCAAACTCGATACCGCAACAAGAACTGCGATGCGATATCTGCTTTCGCTATTAATAAAAGATAGAATGGAAAAGGCTGTGTTTCATGTTCGCCACAACAAATGATTTTCGACTAATTTATCTTAAACTTGTTGAGATTGTGTTGTTGCTAAATATCCGACATGCTCCGTGTGAAGCCACTGATCAGTTTTAGCAGTGCATTAGACGGTTGAGTGCACTTCTTTAATATGCACTGCTAAATAAGTCAATGGATCACGAGCAGCGCAGTGGGCCCAAAATGGCGGCCATTGGCAAGTTGGGGGTATTTTCCCGCTGCAGAGCTTTAATATAGATTAGGGGAGACCCGTCATCTATCTGAGTTTGACTTAGGGCAGATCGTGTCGGTTCGGAAGATCGACATGAGCATTTCCGAAACTGCACAACTTGTCAGGTGTTTGAGGAATGCTGTGGTGCGTGTCTTCAACACGTGGCGAAACCAAGGTGAAACCATGTCCAGACGTCGTGGGGTTGGGCGGCCACCCTACAAATGTCGGACACCGTACACTGGGCAGACTGGTAAAACAGGACAGGCGGCGAACTGTGGCGGAACTAACGTAGACTTTAATGCTGGGCAGAGTACAAGGGTTTCTGAACGCACAGTGCACCGAACACTCCAAACGATGGGCCTCCGCAGCTGGCGACCTGCGCATGTGCCAATGGTAACACCTCGGCGTCGTCAACTACGACTGAAATGGGCACGTGACCATTGGCACTGTACGTTGGCGCAGTGGCAGAGCGTTGTGTGCTGTGGTTAACCCCGATACCTTCACCATCATGCCGATGGGAGGGCGCGAAACCATCATCTTCCACAGGAACAGCTCCTAGATGGCTGCAGTGCTGGACGGAGGCAGGCTGGGGCGGTGGCTCCCTTATGCTCTGGGGAACATTCACGTGGGCATTCATGGGTCCTGTGGTGCTCGTGTGAGCCACCATGACGGCCAAGGAGTATTGTACACTGGTTGCAGATCACGTACACCCCTTCATGACGATCATGTTTCCTGACGGCAGTGGGGTTTTCAACAAGATAATGCACTGTGTCACAATTCCAGGAGTGTGATGGATTGGTTCGAGGACACAGTGGCGAATTCCAATTGATGTGCTGCCCCCCCCCCCCCCCCAATTCGCCAGATCTGAGCCCGATCGAACACTCTGGGATGTGACTGAACGTGGCGTCAGAGCTCGTCGCCCCCATCCCCGGAATTTACGGGGATTAGGTGACTTGTGTGTGGTGCCAGTTCCCTCCAGCGTCCTACCAAGGACCTTCCAAGGACTCATTGTTCCATGCCACGACGCGTCGCCGCTGTTATCCGTGCCAAAGAATGACATACAGGCTATTAGGAAGGTGGTCATAATGATCTGGCTGATCAGTGTATTATCTACCATGTAACTACAACATTGGTTGCTAATGGCAATAGGGGCCGGGACTGGAGATATACAATAGAGAGCACAGCATGAGGCTGCAGAGCATAGTTGTTTTGTTGACGAGTAGCTTACTACAGTTCTACAGTCTTAGTGGTGTTGAAACAAAGCAGAGCAATGGCAGCGGTAAACAAAGCAAACATTGCATTATATCTACAATAATAGTTACCGAAGTTGAAAGGAACCCAAGGAATTTCGCAGATCGAGAAAGAGGTGGCAGATGAAATATTACCGTTTCTGCAAGATGAATCAGTGAAATGTGTGCAGTCGTATACGCTCCACCGTGCGGACAATGTACAGGTACATGAGGAGTAAAGTGATCACGATAGTGCTTATCAAGTGAAAGTGCTACGGATTTCATCATCCTCGTTGGTCAGGGAGCCACAAAACCCGTCTCCAGTGAAACATAATAGAGAACAATAGTTGTCTAAGGAGCGGGTATTAAATATCATTACGTACGTGGAAGATTATCTGCAGCTTAATAAAAATGAAGGAATTATGAACAGATTTCGAATAAGTCCTCAACAATATGTCCGTGTAGTCAACAATAAAAACTACGAATATTCAAGGGAAGACAAGGCGCATTTGTTAGAAAACCTGGTGTTCGCGCGTTTCAAGGCTGCTCGATATAATTTACAGGATGTGCATATAACAGGGACCTAATACATTATGCTCATCAAATTTCGCGGGACATAGATTACAGTGATTTCAAGGGAAGCAGTGGAGGCTTGCATAACTTCAAATAATGCTACAGAATTGGAAGACGTAAGATAAAGCAATTAGTAGTTGTGTAATCGGCCCGAAAATTTGTAGCTGAGTTAAACAAAGGTACCCCCCGTTCAGTAAAGACTTTGTTTTCAACTCGGACTATTCGGGTTTGAAGTGGAAGTGCATACGAAAGGAACAGTGGTAATTAGATGTACCGAGAGAGTTGTATGTAGATCAAGTGACATTGCCTTAACGCATTCGTACAAATATGCTGACTTAATCTGGACGGTAAGTTGACTAGAAGGTTATTTACTGTGGTGCGAAAAATGCAACTGATCCGCCCCCTACGATTCTTTCTCGTGTGCGTCATTTCGCGAGGGCAGTAGGGAATATTTGCGACACAGTAAGCAAGAGCAATACAACTATGGTATGAGCACTGCTTTTGGCCGATAGCTGGTCAAAATAACTTGAGGTTGCTTGATTACTGATCTGCGTATAAAAATCATACTGCTTAAGAGCAAACTATCCCTCCTGAAAAGTATGTGACTTTGCAGCTCATACCACCTGGAACCGCTGGACAAATTCAGCATCTGGATGTTTGTTTTAATCCGAGCCTATAAAACATATTATCATGCTGCCTGCAGCTACGCATTAAAGGATAGCCAGTGTCACGATAAGCCCCACGACTGGCTGATTAGTATTTGTTTGCAAGCCATCACATTCACCCAGTTCTTATCACCCAGTATGATTCTTTATGCATTCTTTAAGAGTGGATACCTAACTGAACGTCCTGCACGGTTTGTAACTGCCAAGGAGTTTGCCCTCAATCGCGATGGTGCGAACCTTTGTGACTACTGTGGCGTGCCATTTTTCATTCGATGTTCATGGTACAAATTAATCCTTTGTTTTGAAAATTTCTTGAATGTCGACGATGTCTATTTCGTGAAGTGTAATACATACATCTCATAGACGGTTGATGTCAACACCTCTCGGACGCTCATTTTCTGTCGTCCCCCTGATGCATATTGTGAGTCATTAGCCGCTAGTATTGTTCCTGTCATAATTGTTAACACAACACTTTCAAATGAGCCTTACTAAAGATTGAACTTGTGACCTCGCACTGAAGGGGTTCGTTGTGAGAATACTGCTGTAGGACGATTCGACTGTGGATGACACAGAACACCATCAGTGTCTTCGCTCTGAATTATTAGAGCAACATGTGAATACTAGAATTGTGATTCCATTTGCCCAGGACGAAGTGAGGTTCGGAATAATAAAGTTAAAGAAGAAAAAAAAAAGCACTTTGATCAGAGGATATTACGGCAGAACTATTGCAACAGCTGGCAGACGAATCTGTTCCATTTCTAACAGGGCTATTATACTAATGTCTTGCAGCGACGGATGCCCAGAATCTGGGAAATCTCAAAAATCGTTATCATCCTTCTGAGTCTCCCAAACATTCATGCCATACGGCTTTAACTTTTTTATGCGTTTGTCAGCCTAAATCAGGTTGTAAATACGCTGCAGGCTGTGAGGAACCTGTGCAGTTCTCGGTCTGCCGCTGTGGTGAGAGCCCCGAGTAATGACGTGGCCACTTTCACCAGATAATTTGCCTGCCCAACAACTAACTGTTCTGCTACCAACAGCATCATCCACATACGCTTTCTTCAATCTCTTGTGAATGTTCGTCACTGTATCGTTCTCACAACACAGGAACTCTATAAAAGTACGTTGCTTCAGACGAACGTCGTGTTCTTCAGCCGTCTTGATTGAGTGATCCTACAGTACGACGTGGGGAAATGGGTTGAATTAAATTTGGATACAAACAGAAAAGTGATTACTTGACCTCCATGGATAGCAAAGACATAGAACAAAAGTTGGATTTTTGAAGAAAAAAAAGTTCTGGATTCCTTTTGGAATGACTCTCGTGCAATGCCCGGCTCGACTCGAGGCCACCATCAGCAGTGGAGGGGGGACCTTTGACAATGACAGCCATTCGTGCTGGCGAAACGTCACAAAAATCGTTAAACAAACGTCAGCCAAAGATCCCAAGACAAAAGCAACCGCCAATACGTCAACAAGTGACCACGAAAGATTCAACAATTTAGATGCTTCACTGTTAGTATGAAAGTATGATAAGCAAGAAAATTAGGCACAAATGCTTGTACTTGACACGTCTTCGAGAGTTGCGGAACTGACCTTCCGAGTAGAAGGACACTTGAAGCAGAGAACGCAACATGCGAAGTGATCAGTGAGCTTAGTACAGACTTATGCTTACAAGTTGGAGCAAATGCCACTTTGATTCAGTTGTTCTGAATTAGCTACGTAAAAATCTACGGCTATATTTATGCGGGTCAATTTCTTCTTGTCTTCCTTACCGAGTCCTTCAGCATAAAGTCCGTTTCAGTTACATTTCTCGGTGACGAATTGTAGTAAATTTTGGTGTAATTTATAATAAACTGGGTCACCTAGCATCACGGGAAGAGTTGTATGTCCCATTTGAAAATGCGCCGTGTATGAAGTCCGAATATTACGGCTAAATGCAGAGTATGACGCAAACATATATGTGATATCTGAGCAGTCTATTACAGACATTTGTGTGCTGAACGTTTCAGCATGTCTCGAGTTAACCACCTTGTACATGGTGTGATAATAATTTGTGCAAGATGCATATCGGAGATTACACAGAAATTCGAGTTTCTGAGGACAACAGTGTCTATCATGGACTTCCAATATTGCAAAGACAATTTTTTGTCGCGCGTAAATCGGCGAACAGGACAACCACGTTTGTCTATCGGACATCAGATTTCCTCCTAAGAGCATTACGGGGTGATCGAGTCGAGTTTGTGACACTTGTCCTTAATGATACTTGCACGGAGATGGAATATCGACGTTTTCGTTTAGCCCGAGACACTTCAGGGAGTAGGGCCTCGGAACAGGCAGTTACAGAGACAGGATACACCAAGACCACTTACCACTTGGAAAGTCCACTTCCTGCTCTAAGAACCTGTCCGCACGTCAGTTTATTGACAGATTAGAACGGTTGTGGTGCGTGGCTCTCTTTCAGAGTTCAGTAGTGCAGTTGATCTCTGACTGGCAAGCAGTTCCTTGTTCTTCGTGTTGAAGAGACAGAGTTCACCGAGACTACCAACGGGAAACCATTTTTTATTTACAACAGGCATCAGTATTTTATGTGCTATACCAAGAAAGAAGATGTAACATATACTGGCGTTGTATAAACTATAGAAAGAGTAAATAGAAGGAAGGCTATCCAACACAAATGCCATACTTTTAAGAGAAGGTAGCCATGTTTATATTCCAGATGAAGCACCAAATGAAATACGAAAACGTTTTGTAAGCGTAAAAAAAAAAAGACGTGCAGAGGAAACAGATAGATCCCTTAGTCAGTTTGCGCTACTGGGGCACCTGTTCACCCCAGGCTACGAATTAGTAACATCGTTACCGTCATATATCAATGCGAAACAATCGCTGCATCGCATATGACGAAACTATATGGGACCTACACAAAATCCGATCGAAGCTGAAGGTATGTTTTTTCAAAAAAATAGTTTGCTGATGAACGATGGCAGCAAACTTTTACTTGCAGATGAAAACAGAGGACCGAGTGACAGAATACTGGTGTTAGGAAGCGTAAAGGGACAATCGTGTTTATTAAGGTATGAATCATTCTTTGTGGATAGAACATTCAAGAGTTCGTGCAAGCAGTTCGGACAATTGTTTATACTTCACACTTATCTTAAAAGTACTTTGGAGGAAACAAATACTATTTCAGCTGTCTACGGTTTGCTGCAGAACAATAAGCGTGAAATATATAACCGTTTTTTAAAGCTATTAAATACAAGATGCGCGGATGGAAGCCTGCGTCTCTCATGATGGATTCCGAAATTACTATGATCCAATCAGCAACAAGTTTGTTTCCTGAAACAGAGATTGCGGGCTGCAGTTATCAGTTTAATCAGTGTCTGTGGAAACAAGTTCATTGCTGCGCCTTGTTCCTGCCTATAAGGAAAAGGAAGAGATTCGCTATCACATAAGAATGTCTTCAGTTCTAACATACCTTCCTCTGGAAATGTTGGATGACAGTTGGCTGTGTCTTCAGGAAAGCACACCTGAAAACCAAAAGCTTCAGGACTTCTACTATCATTTTGTGGACCAGTGGCTCGTTAACGAGCATATCCCAAGAAATATTTGTTTTGTGCACCAGTGGCTCGATACCGAGCACATCCCAAGAAATATTTGGAACTACAGTGGAAGGCGCCATAGCGCAATTTAACTGTATGGTGGCACCGAAGAATAAATAAATTAATGTCAAAAGTTCATCCAACGTTTGATCTTTAGTAAAAAGTCTTCGAGAAGACGCAGAGTTTGACCGATTAATTTTAAATATCGATGGGAAAATAAGAAAGAAGTAAGCAATTAAAACTGACGAGATTATTGCAAAGGCTTTAAAAACACTCAAAATTGACGGTAAAATAAAATCGTTTCTAACTTGTGTGGCCTACGCGCAGAAATTACAGCGATAGGGAAAATGTCACAATCACTGAAAATTTTGTAATATTGAAAAGACTTTGATGTACGTCGTACTAATTGTCAATTTTGTCTTCATCTTCATCTTCTCTTCAGGTATTAGGCAGGAATTGCCTGTTACGGTACCCATCTCAGTCGGGGTCTTCCTCTGTCTCTACTTCAACCATCATCAGTTATTTCGCTCCCCAAATAGCAAAACTCCTTTATTACTTTAAGTGTCTCATTTCCTAATCTAATTCCCTCAGCATCACCCGATTTAATTCGACTACATTCCATTATCCTCGTTTTGCTTTTGTTGATGTTCATCTTATACCCTCCTTTCAAGATACTGTCCATTCCGTTCAACTGCTCTTCCAAGTCCTTTGCTGTCTCTGACAGAATTACAATGTCATCGGCGATCCTCAAAGTTTTTATTTCTTCTCCATGGATTTTAATACCTACTCCGAACTTTTCTTTTGTTTCCTTTACTGCTTCATCAATATACAGATTGAATAGCATCGGGGAGAAGCTACAACCCTGTCTCACTCCCTTCCCAACCACTGCTTCCCTTTCATGTCCCTCGACTCTTATAACTGCCATCTGGTTTCTGTACAAATTGTAAATAGCCTTTCGCTCCCTGTATTTTACCCCTGCCACCTTTAGAATTTAAAAGAGAGTATTCCAGTCATCATTGTCAAAAGCTTTCTCTAAGTCTACAAATGCTATAAACGTAGGTTTGCCTTTCCTTAATCTTTCTTCTAAGATAAGTCGTAGGGTCAGGATTGCCTCACGCGTTCCAACATTTCTACGGAATCCAAACTGATCTTCCCCGAGGTTGGCTTCTACCAATTTTTCCATTTGTCTGTAAAGAATTCGCGTTATTATTTTGCAGCTGTGACTTATTAAACTGATAGTTCGGTAATTTTCGCATCTGTCAACACCTGCTTTCTTTGGGATTGGAATTACTACATTCTTCTTGAAGTCTGAGGGTATTTCGCCTGTCTCATACATCTTACTCACCAGATGGTAGAGTTTTGTTAGGCCTGGCTCTCCCAAGGCTGCTAGTAGTTTTAATGGAATGTTGTCTACTCCCGGGGCCTTGTTTCGACTTAGGTCTTTCAGTGCTCTGTCAAACTCTTCACGCAGTATCATATCTCCCATTTCATCTTCATCTACCTCCTCTTCCATTTCCATAATATTGTCCTCAGGAACATCGCCAATGTATAGACCCTCTATATTTTCCTTCCACCTTTCTGCTTTCCCTTCTTTGCTTAGAACTGGGTTTCCATCTGAGCTCTTGATATTCATGCAAGTGGTTCTGTTTTCTCCAAAGGTCTCTTTAATTTTCCTGTCGGCAGTATCTGTCTTACCCCTCTTGAGATAAGCTTCTACATCCTTACATTTGTCCTCTAGCCATCCCTGCTTAGCCATTTTGAACTTCCTGTCGATCTCATTTTTGAGACGTATGTATTCCTTTTTGCCTGCTTCACTTACTGCATTTTTGTATTTTCTCCTGTCATCAATTAAATTCAGTATCTCTTCTGTTACCCAAGGATTTCTACTAGCCCTCGTCTTTTTACCTATTTGATCCTCTGCTGCCTTCACTATTTCATCCCTCAGAGCTACCCATTCTTCCTCTACTTTATTTCTTTCCCCCATTCTTGTCAATTGTTCCCTTATGCTCTCCCTGAAACTCTGTACAACCTCCGGGTTAGTCAGTTTATCCAGGTCTGATCTCCTTAAATTCCCACCTTTTTGCAGTTTCTTCAGTTTTAATCTACAGTTGATAACCAATAGATTGTGGTCAGAGTCCACATCTGCCCCTGGAAATATCTTACAATTTAAAATCTGGTTCCTAAATCTCTGTCTTACCATTATATAATCTATCTGAAACCTTTTAGAATCTCCAGGGTTCTTCCATGTATACAACCTTCTTTCATGATTCTTAGTAAATTATATAAAAGAATGTTCCTATCTAGGTAGATGCCTTTCTGAAATTCTGATTTCCATATATGTATTATTTCATTAATGTAGATGTTGAACAAAGTTTGAGAGATGCAGCAGCCTTGTCGTACCTCTTTGTTGGTTGGTACCTCATTAATTGTTTTACCATTGAGATCTAGAGTGATATTTGTGTCTTGATATAAAATTTTTATTGCATTTACTAGATGCTTTGGATATCCGCGATTCGTCATTATTTCCCAAAGTTTCTGTCTTTTGACATTATCAAAAGCTTTTTTAAAGTCAATAAAAGCGATGTGTGTTTCTTTATTATACTCTCTCCGTTTTTCTATTATTTGCTGTAGAATAAAAACTGCATCTATTGTGAAGCGTTCTTTCCTAAAACCCATTTGTTCCTCATGCAGTACTGCTTCTGCTATGTTTTTAAATCTTGTTTTTCAAATCTTAGCATACACCTTGTATGCTGAGTCCAGTGAACTTATTCCTCTGTAATTACTGCAGAGGCTTTTATCTCCTTCTTTAAAAATTGATATCACTCTAGCTGTTTTCCAGTCTTTGGGAATACTCTTCTTCTTCCAACATTCATTGAAGAGATATAGCTGACGTTGGTGTAGCATCATCCCTCCATATTTTAACAATTCAACATTAATGCCATCTTTTCCTGTTACTTTTCTGTTCTTAAGTGATGTTAGTGCAGATGTTAATTCGTCAGACTATATTTCATCTAATCCTTTCTCATCTAGCTGTTCAATTTCAGTTTCTTGTGCTATATGATCATACCACAGTTCGCTGTAATGATTTATCCACTGTTTTTCTTCAATGCTGTTTATTTGTATCTTCTCTCTTTCTGTTGTGTTTAAGATTTTTAAAACCTTATATGCCATTTGTTGTCTTCCGTGGATATCACGTTCGATATTAGAAATAAACCTATCCCAGTGTTCTTGATGTGCTTTCCTTACTACGCATTTAGCGTTATTTCTTTTCTCGCTTATAGTATTGTTTGTTCTCAACAGAGGGATAGCTTAAGTGTTTTATATATGCATCCTGTTTTTCTTTGACAGCTTTCATTATATCCTCATTCCAAATTTTTAGGCCGTTACTTTTCCGTATTCTTTTCTTTTTACAAAGAGCTTCTCCTGCTACTCTGCATACAGTATTCTTTAGAGTTAGCCATTCTTCTTCTATATTGTCTTTATTTTGTAAGTTTGCTAGTTCTTCAATTAATCTCCTTTGTTACAGGTGTCTGATACTGTCCTCTTCAAGCAAGTATACCTTATAAACGCTTTGATCTTGTTGGTTTGTTACTTGTTTGGTTATTTTCTTCCATTTTGTAAGAAGATCTGTTCTGGAGTTTAGTAAGAAATGATCTGATCCTATATCTTGTTCTCTATAAACTCTTTTATCCCTTACTTGGCCCGCTAGCTTATAATTTACCAAGATGTAGTCATTTATTGATCTAAGACCTACTGCTGGCCCAAGTATGCTTGAGTATATCCTTTTTTTTAAAAAAAAGTGAATTTGTGATGTTTAAATTGTTGCAAGTGGCAAAATCTCTTAGTATTTTTCCATTTTCGTTACATATCGGTTCTCCAAACGGACCTATAACGTTCGTTACTGGGATATTTCCTATTCTGGCATTGAAATCACCCATCATAATAATCTGATCAGTAGCATTGTATTTACCCAGAGTCTTCTGTAGTTTTTCATAGAAGCTTTCAGACTCATCTTTTTTCGCTTCTTCAGGTGCATAAACACTTATAAAGCTGGCGTTACCCCTTATCAGTTTCAGCCTGACTGTAAGTATTTTTTCACTTACGTATGTACAATCTTGAATGTCTTTTTCCAATTTTTTATGCAAGAGTAGTGCTACACCTTTACTTGCTCTTTGATGTTGTTCAACACCACTATAGAATATAATGTGATCTCCTACATATTTATTTGCTCTTAATTTCTTTTTAGGTTCTGTGAGTGCTACAGCATCGATATTCATGTCGCTTAGTATATTTACTAATTCTACCTCCTTTCGGGAAATTCCTCTCACATTCCAGGTTGCTACTTTGATGTGTCCATTTATCCATTTTCGTTTGTCCTCTTTCATAGCCTTGTCATTTACTTTTGAGACCATCCTGTTACCGAGGCTCGTTTGGGTACTGGGAGTAGTCTGTGTTTTCTGAGAGTTGGTTACCAGCCATCTGCTCAACCCCCTTCTAGGAGGACCAGGATTTTCTTTAGGTGTTATGTCCCTTAGCCGATATGTCCCGGTTATTTAAAGGCGCCGGAAATAACTTCGCCTTTCATCCTCTCCCATTGGCTTTGTTGCCTGTATCCACTGTGTGTCATACGTTGTCTAGGGGTATCACGACTCATGCCTTCTAGGAGGTGGGAGAAGGATTTGTTGGCAGATCTGCATTGAAATCCTTACGTCTGATTGAGTTCTCAAATTTCAATGGATATTTCCCAGAGTTTTGTTTCTGCAAACAAGTGTCGGCAGCCTTAGCAGCCTCCAGGGTCCTTTGCCAACCTTTGATTGTTGGAGAATAGAAAAGAGAAATGAAAGACACCCTCAGGCCTCGAAACCTAATACCATTGTGGTCGAAAGAGTAAGAGTTGCTGCGCGGGACAGAGAAGGGTAGAGAGCCACCAGTGTGCACACAAGCGGGATTAGCCGAGCGATCTAGGGCGCTACAGTCATGGACTGTGCGGCTGATCCCTGTGGAGGTTCGAGTCCTTAGGATAATTTAGGTTAATTAGTGTGTAAGCTTAGGGACTGATGACCTTAGCAGTTAAGTCCCATAAGATTTCACACATTTAGGATTTCACACACAGTAAGAGTTGGTCAAGAGAGGCCGATACGAAAGAAAACAGAAGAAGCCTGACACAAGTAAGTGGAAGTAATGGAAGATTGTCCCAAGACAGGAGCCCACTGGGTGGACTACTCTTTGTCTGGAATCTCACCAACTGACCTGACTAGCATGGGTAACCCTACTAGGAGCACAGCTCCCGCCAGCATAGTTCAGTAGATCACTGATTCACACAAACCTCCCCACCAACGTTAAGGTGGTAGTCCTTGAAGAGGGGCAATTTTGTAAATAACGTAAATGTTGTAAATAAATTTAATGGGGGACGAAAAAGACTACCTCCTCATGGTGTTCCCTGGAACGACAGAAAGTCGGCTAAATGTCTCTTGCAATTTGAAAAATACATACTTCATCCATTCTGTATGTTAGAACTGTTGATATATACCTGTTATGCTAAAGAGTGCAGCTACTAAATTAATTAGTTGAAGATAATGGTTTTCAACTGGTCACATCTAAGCAAACTTTAAATTCCTATACATGGCTGGTTACGTTAGACGAGGATTTGATGTTACTGGGTATAGATTGACTATTAAATCAACTGTACTACAAGTATTGTGGGCCACATATTTTAAGTTTTGTTAATGTACAGAGAGCGCGCGTCAATGAACTTTTGTGTACTGAATCCAGTAGATCAATAAGTGTGAACTAAGACAATGGTGAAAAAGAAATCATAAATTAAATTTTAAACGCTCTTTTGTTTCAAATTTCACTTTTTACAGCAAATGCTCGACATTCAGTGTTATATGTGGATAGTCTCTGCAAAATGTGTGAAGAATAAAGTTGATATAGTTAGCAATGAAGAAGTAATAAATTCAAACATCATGCCTCTCGCTGCAGTTCTGTTACGTGAACAGAGAAAATGTAGTAAGCGATAGCCGGCCGGGGTGGCCGAGCGGTTCTAGGCGCTACAGTCTGGAACCGCGCGATCGCTATGGTCGCAGGTTCGAATCCTGCCTCGGACATGGATGTGTGTGATGTCCTTAGGTTAGTTAGGTTTAAGTAGTTCTAAGTTCTAGGGGACTGATGACCACAGTAGCTAAATCCCATAGCGCTCAGAGCCATTTTCTTGTAGTAAGCGATAAACATTTTTCCTTTCATCATTTTGTGAGTGGTTTCAGCGATTAAAAAATTCGTAAAGATTTGAAATTACATGTAAAGCTGTTGGAAGTCGCTAAGTGCTCATTTTCTCAAATAGTGGATGAAAATAGTGTGGATAATCTGCACGCCGTGAGTCACGCTGCAAGACTTATACACAGTTTCTAACTGTAATTCATGACTTATTGTGTTAAAGCTTTAACATAAGTTATGGCTCTCAAAGAGTAGGTTATAACAGTATTTCAAATCTATATTCGTTCAGTAAATGTATGAAATATAGAAACTCAAATTTTTATTTCACCGAAAGCCGTTCTAGAACGCTGACTACTTTACTGTACGAACGATCTCCAATGTATCTGACGCTGAAACGTGAAAGGTTGTTTGCTTTAAATACTTCCAATATACTCAATTTTTTCTGTAGGACAACTGGTACGTCCGTCAAAGATTGTATTTTCCTTTTCTTCCAGAATCTCTTCATCCTATCTCTCCTTCTTGCTAGCTTTTCTTCCGCGATTTTCATAATCCTCTTCTCTTGTGTGCACCACTGGTGGCTCTCGACCCTTCTCTGTCGTTTGTCTTTGGCACACTGATCAGTGTGTCTTTGCTTCTCTAGTTTTTCTTCTCTTTCCACTGTTCCACATTTCCGACAACCCTTCCATAATTCTTAACCCTCTTGCTTTCTGACTTCCCCCTTGCACTACCCGTTGTTTCCCATATTCTTTTAGATGATCTACCCATACTCAAGTCTATCTTACTGATTACATCTTGTGGAAATTCACTGTATTCACAAAGAGTATTCTTAGCTCAGAAAGTCGCAGTCACAACGAGCTGCAATGTCAGTTCATGAGTCTCGGAATTCTATCGCTGCTTTCCCAGTAAGTGCACTGACTCGTGGGGTTTTCGATTAGTAATATGGACGCACTCAAAGTGAACTGCAGCGTTCACTCAGTGAGCGCTATAGGAAAATACGATTTTCTTTAGACTGACACTTCTTTCAACGTTATAGAGATAGGTGGGCACTAGTCTGCAGTTTCCATTTTCAACACATTTGCTCCACAACTGAGAAATCTGAGTAAGAAACCCTCAGATATTCAAAGCGTAAGTGTAATGGTTCCTTATGTCGCACTCCTTTTATTCTGCGCAGTACTTTAGAACCTTTCACTGTAATATTATATTCATTGTACACTCTCTTATGAGTCTTTTGTGTGTTTCTTTAATTTTGTTTTATTCTTGTTGGTTTGTAAATGTTCTCAGTTTTCTGTGAAGCATATAGCGATTAAATCCATGATCACGTAAATTTGGCTGACATTGTCACATAACATTCCCAAAGCTGTTGAGACAAGAGTCTGGAGGAGCACTTATACGTTTCGGATTTTAATTGCGCAATGATTATATGCCTGATGCGATAGACATCGCTATCAGAATGTGATCATGGACCTTGTCGGAAGAAAAAGAGTCAGCGTCCGGCGGAGTTTGCAGAAGCACATGGGCTTTGTATTTCAAATACATAGCACCGGTACAGTTTCGCAGACCTGGAAGACATCCACCTGAACTGTACAGCCACACACATCAACGCCCTCTCTGCTGTATCGCTACAGAAGTACCAGTTTGTCAAGGAACAGCAATAACCACGTCTTTGGGGTGAACGTGGGGAGCATGTCGAATCGTAGTATAGAACGCGCAGTGAACTTTGTAGCAAGTAGCGTGTGGCAAGCCCTTAACACGGAGCTGTTACACCCACAACACCCGTAATGTGTCCTTGCATTGAGTGATATGGTTTTTGCAAAGCGGGCCGAATTGTATCAATAGTTTCTGCTAAAAGAGACGGATCAGTCTCATGGGCTAGGCTTCACGCTCTTCACGGCCGTGGTCATGTTCATCCGTGATGGCATTTGGAACGATAGAACAGGTATGGGTGGACTGCTGTAACTCGAACACTGCAAATAGACACACACCAAGTACAACCCTCCGCGAATATCCTGGCTTGTAAAAGACAATCTAATCTGACCTGACGTATGAATGGCACCCGTACCTGACATCTGTAAGATATGGTTTCCCTTACCGTTGCATGTTCGTCCCAAGATGATCATGACACTACCCGTTTCCCTGCAGATGTCCGAAATCTACGTCTACATACACTGATGAGCCAAAACATTATGACCACCGCCCACTGCGAGATTGTTTGGCGTCTCGTGGCGTTGCAGGCACGTGATTCATCAAGGAACGTATGCAAGCGGATCAAAGACGAATGGGGAATCATTCTAGCGACGATGCGGGCCGCAATAGGGAATTCCTCTGACATATGCGATTTTGTAGAAATAATTCAAAAGCCAAGATCGCTTAAATACTGTTTACTGGATAACCGGTTTCAACGCACTAAAGGTGCCATCATCGGATCTGCATTGCACTAATGCCGACCGTTGTTAGTCGAGCAGCGGTCATGTACCAAATAATTTTATCTTGTGACTTCGGTTTTACATATTTTATGGAAAAGAATGACCATGAGAGCATTTTTATTTTTTGTGACAATGATTTTATTTCAGCTGGTCCGCCTCATATATCGTTATATCCACATGGTTTATAAATGTTAACCTGCATTCAGATCCGATGATGACGCCTTTAGTGTGTTGAAACCGGTTATCCAGTAAACAGTATTTAAGCGATCTTGGCTTTTGAATTATTTCTACAACATAGTTATCGCCCCACTACGCACTGTGTGTTCACTGCAAAATATGCGACTTTCACAAAGGGCAGATTGTCCCCAATAAACAAATATGGAGGTTGGAGGCTTGTCCTCTCTGTAAAGCAGGATAAGTGGCGATCTGTGACAGATACATGGTGACAATTGTTGAACTATATGAAAAAAGTCAATTAGTTACAAACCACGGCGTGCACACACTTTATTCAACATGTAAACGTCACTGCAGATATTCAGGTTTAGGTTATGACATATTCGGTATGTCTGCCATCTTTGGCGGTGATGTGGCGCCGGCGAATAGCGAAATACTGAATGACCCGCTGAAGTGTCGGAACATCGATGCCGTCGATAACCTCCTGAATGGCTATTTTCAGCTCAGAAATGGTTTTGGGGTTATTGCTGTACACCTCGTCTTTAATATAGCCCCACAAAAAGGAGTCACATGTGTTCAGATCCGTAGAATATGGTGGCTAATCGAGGCCCATGCCAGTAGCCTCTGGGTACCCCAGAGCCAGAATGCGGTCCCCAGAGTGCTCCTCCAGGACATCAAAGACCCTCCTGCTTCGCTGGGGTCGAGCTCTGTCTTTCATGTACCACATCTTGTCGAAATCATACTTTGGATAATGGGGATGAAATCATCTTCCAAAACCTTCACGGACCGTTCGGTAGTCACTTTGCCATCAAGGAATATCGCACTGATTATTTCTTCACTGGACATTACACACCACGCAGACACCTGTTAAGGGTGAAGAGACTTCTCGATTGCGAAATACGGATTCTCAGTCACCCAGACACGCCAATTTTGTTTATTGACGCCAACTTTGTTTATTGATGAACCCATCCGAATGAAAGTGGGCTTCGTCGCTAAAGCAAACCATACTAACTCCATCATGCTCCGCAGTTCCACCGTGCAGTTCGAAGTCCTTACGCAAATCGTCCAGAACTTTCATATAGTTCAATAATTGTCACCATGTATGATCACAGAGCACAGTGGTCGTGCAGGCACATGTGTTCCGGGCACACCGTTCAGCGCACATTGTTGAACATGGGTCTCCGCAGTGTACGACCCGTACATGCTCCCATGTTGACCTACGGCATGCTCAGTTACTATTGCCGTGGGTACGGATTCGTCGAGATTGTTCCGTAGATCTCCGGAAACTTGTCGCCTGGTCGGATGAATCACATTACTTGCCACAGCAGGTCGATGTCGTGTCCGCTTATGCAGTCATGCCGGCGAACGGCTGGTCGAAACGTACACCGTGTCAAGGACGCAGGCCTGTGGCGTTTACATTTTATTTTTTCCCATCATCCATGTTGCTCCATTTTACGCATCATCACATGGCAAGACCGTTAGTACTTCGATGTAACCGTAGGTGGCAGGACAACCTCTAGAAAGGCCTGCATAGTACAGCCCAATTTCCCAACTGCTGTCGTTGCTTGAGCGGACAACATGGAGTGTGGTCGAGGACAGCGCTGGATGTCGAGGTTTCTGTGGAAGGAGAGTGTAAACAATGCAGATATTCATAGACGATCGGTCGCAGTGTGTGGAGTTCGTGCACCGTCACGAAGAACGGTTCTTGCAACACGGCAACGCTCGTTTCCATATGAGTCAGAAAACCACGGCTGCCATTGCTGAAATGGGGTTCCAGGTACTATCACATCTACCGTATTCTCTTAACTTGCCAACTTATGATTACCACCTGTCTGGGGCTATGAAAACACTTCTGTACGGACATCTTTTCACAGACTTCTAGGAACTACGAGCAGTTGCCCTGTGTTGGTGCGACAGATTCCAAAAAAGTGGTTCGAGGATGGCCTACAGATTTTAAAGATCCAAGTTGGGAGAATACGATGGGTGTGGTAGTTCCTGGAATTTTGAACTTGGGAACATGATAATCGGTACAAGATGAAGTCACAGCATATCGGAGATTGCTATTTTGTGTAAAACTGTCATTGGTGAAGACTGCCAGTCTCGCTAGCGGGATGAAAGCAGAGCTCACCATCTGCAGCATCGTCGACAGGACTGACTGCGGACCTTTGGTACAGAGCCGAGTGGAGGGTCTGAATCAGAGGTTGAGACGGTTCTGCGACCATGTGGGCTGCGGATTCCTCGACTTGCGCCATAGGGTGGTGGGGTTTCGGGTTCCGCTGGATAGGTCAGGAGTCCACTACACGCAACAAGCGGCTACACGGGTAGCAGGGGTTGTGTGGCGTGGGCTGGGCGGTTTTTTAGGTTAGATGGCCTCGGGCAAGTGCAGAAAGGGCAACAGCCTCAACGGGTGCGGGGCAAAGTCAGGACATGCGGGGACCAAGCAGCAATCGGTATTGTAATTGTAAACTGTCGAAGCTGCGTTGGTAAAGTACCGGAACTTCAAGCGCTGATAGAAAGCACCGAAGCTGAAATCGTTATAGGTACAGAAAGCTGGCTGAAGCCAGAGATAAATTCTGCCGAAATTTTTACAAAGGCACAGACGGTGTTTAGAAAGGATAGATTGCATGCAACCGGTGGCGGAGTGTTCGTCGCTGTTAGTAGTAGTTTATCCTGTAGTGAAGTAGAAGTGGATAGTTCCTGTGAATTATTATGGGTGGAGGTTACACTCAACAACCGAGCAAGGTTAATAATTGGCTCCTTTTACCGACCCCCCGACTCAGCAGCATTAGTGGCAGAACAACTGAGAGAAAATTTGGAATACATTTCACATAAATTTTCTCAGCATGTTATGGTCTTAGGTGGAGATTTCAATTTACCAGATATAGACTGGGACACTCAGATGTTTAGGACGGGTGGTAGGGACAGAGCATCGAGTGACATTATACTGAGTGCACTATCCGAAAATTACCTCGAGCAATTAAACAGAGAACCGAATCGTGGAGATAACATCTTGGACCTACTGATAACAAACAGACCCGAACTTTTCGACTCTGTAAGTGCAGAACAGGGAATCAGTGATCATAAGGCCGTTGCAGCATCCCTGAATATGGAAGTTAATAGGAATATAAAAAAAGGGAGGAAGGTTTATCTGTTTAGCAAGAGTAATAGAAGGCAGATTTCAGACTACCTAACAGATCAAAACGAAAATTTCTGTTCCGACACTGACAATGTTGAGTGTTTATGGAAAAAGTTCAAGGCAACCGTTAAATGCGTTTTAGACAGGTACGTGCCGAGCAAAACTGTGAGGGACGGGAAAAACCCACCGTGGTACAACAACAAAGTTAGGAAACTACTGCGAAAGCAAAGAGAGCTTCACTCCAAGTTTAAACGCAGCCAAAACCTCTCAGACAAACAGAAGCTAAACGATGTCAAAGTTAGCGTAAGGAGGGCTATGCGTGAAGCGTTCAGTGAATTCGAAAGTAAAATACTAGGTACCGACTTGACAGAAAATCCTAGGAAGTTCTGGTCTTACGTTAAATCAGTAAGTGGCTCGAAACATCATGTCCAGACACTCTGGGATGATGATGGCATTGAAACAGAGGATGACAAGCGTAAAGCTGAAATACTAAACACCTTTTTCCAAAGCTGTTTCACAGAGGAAGACCGCACTGCAGTTCCTTCTCTAAATCCTCGCACCAACGAAAAAATGGCTGACATTGAAATAAGTGTCCAAGGAATAGAAAAGCAACTGGAATCACTCAACAGAGGAAAGTCCACTGGACCTGACGGGATACCAATTCGATTCTACACAGAGTACGCGAAAGAACTTGCCCCCCTTCTAACAGCCGTGTACCGCAAGTCTCTAGAGGAACAGAAGGTTCCAAATGATTGGAAAAGAGCACAGGTAGTCCCAGTCTTCAAGAAGGGTCGTCGAGCAGATGCGCAAAACTATAGACCTATCTCTCTGACGTCGATCTGTTGTAGAATTTTAGAACATGTCTTTTGCTCGAGTATCATGTCGTTTTTGGAAACTCAGAATCTACTATGTAGGAATCAACATGGATTCCGGAAACAGCGATCGTGTGAAACCCAACTCGCATTATTTGTTCATGAAACCCAGAAAATATTAGATACAGGCTCCCAGGTAGATGCCATTTTCCTTGACTTCCGGAAGGCGTTCGATACAGTTCCGCACTGTCGTCTGATAAATAAAGTAAGAGCCTACGGAATATCAGACCAGCTGTGTGGCTGGATTGAAGAGTTTTTAGCAAACAGAACACAGCATGTTGTTCTCAATGGAGAGACATCTACAGACGTTAAAGTAACCTCTGGCGTGCCACAGGGGAGTGTTATGGGACCATTGCTTTTCACAATATATATAAATGACCTAGTAGATAGTGTCGGAAGTTCCATGCGGCTTTTCGCGGATGATGCTGTAGTATACAGAGAAGTTGCAGCATTAGAAAATTGTAGCGAAATGCAGGAAGATCTGCAGCGGATAGGCACTTGGTGCAGGGAGTGGCAACTGACCCTTAACATAGACAAATGTAATGTATTGCGAATACATAGAAAGAAGGATCCTTTATTGTATGATTATATGATAGCGGAACAAACACTGGTAGCAGTTACTTCTGTAAAATATCTGGGAGTATGCGTGCGGAACGATTTGAAGTGGAATGATCATATAAAATTAATTGTTGGTAAGGCGGGTACCAGGTTGAGATTCATTGGGAGAGTCCTTAGAAAATGTAGTCCATCAACAAAGGAGGTGGCTTACAAAACACTCGTTCGACCTATACTTGAGTATTGCTCATCAGTGTGGGATCCGTACCAGATCGGGTTGACGGAGGAGATAGAGAAGATCCAAAGAAGAGCGGCGCGTTTCGTCACAGGGTTATTTGGTAACCGTGATAGCGTTACGGAGATGTTTAACAAACTCAAGTGGCAGACTCTGCAAGAGAGGCGCTCTGCATCGCGGTGTAGCTTGCTCGCCACGTTTCGAGAGGGTGCGTTTCTGGATGAGGTATCGAATATATTGCTTCCCCCTACTTATACCTCCCAAGGAGATCACGAATGTAAAATTAGAGAGATTAGAGCGCGCACAGAGGCTTTCAGACAGTCGTTCTTCCCGCGAACCATACGCGACTGGAACAGGAAAGGGAGATAATGACAGTGGCACGTAAAGTGCCCTCCGCCACACACCGTTGGGTGGCTTGCGGAGTATAAATGTAGATGTAGATGTAGATGTGAGGCCGTGGCTGTGTACAGAAGACAGAATCGAAAAATGATTATGTAAAGCGTCTGATGATGAACTTGCCGGTTCGAAACCGGTTACGGCGCTATTTACTTAAAAAAGTAGAAGTATTAATAGTGGCCGGCTGCGGTGGCCGAGCGGTTCTAGGCACTTCAGTCCGGAACCACGCGACTGCTAGGGTCGCAGGTTCGAATCCTGCCTCGGGCATGGACGTATGTGATGTCCTTAGGTTAGTTAGGTTTAAGTAGTTCTAAGTTCTAGGGGACCTATGATCTCATATGTTACGTCCCATATTGCTCAGAGCCATTTGAACCATTTATTAATAGTGGCTGGTTGCTGTCTTCTTCTTTATAAGAATCAACCTACATTATATCGGAGATTACACAAAAACTGAAGGTGGGTCGCATAGGGGCCATCTGCGGTCTACTGTGAACCAGATCAACACTGATTTGAATGTGGGGCGCCAAGAACCCATTTCTATCAGGACTTTCAGGAGGCAAATGCATCGCTTAGACTACAGAAGCCAACGACCGTTTAATGTCTCACACTTTCTCAAGACTTTTAGCCAGCTAATCTATTGTACAAATTTACTGTCAACGAACAACAACTCGGGCCACTTAATTCGTGTTAAGCATGTCTATACGTGTATCCCGTTGACCTGAGAGACAACATTATCCCTGTCAAACTGCTATGTGTAGCAGCCCCTATTTCTATCTTCAGTTTTATATGCTTTAATTGAAACACCCTGTACAGAGCGGGGAATACTTTTTAGCATATCAATTTGGTTTCACTAAGAAAGAGTGTCACAAATATAGGATATGGCAGAAAGACGGGCAGTTTTAATTAGTCTCTATAAGTGGAATGGTGTTGTAAGTAGGCTGTTTAGATTTTTATATGGGTAATGCCACGTAGCGCTCTCTGTATGAAAATCACTGGCTGTGCTGTGTGCAGTATGTGGCTAGTTTGCATTGTTGTCTGCCATTGTTGTCATGAACTGCTATAGCTGGATGCGAACAGCGCGTAGCGCTGGGCAGTTGGAGGGGAGCCGCCAGCAGTGGTGGATGTGAGGACAGAGATGGCGGAGTTTGAAATTTGTAAAAATTGATGTCATGAGCTGCTGTATATATTATGACTATTGATGACTATTAAGGTAAATACAGTGTTTGTTCTCTATTAATATCTTTCATTTGCTAACTATCCCTATCAGTAGTTAGTGCCTTCAGTAGTTTGAATCTTTTATTTAGCTGGCAGTAGTGGCGCTCGCCGTATTGCCGTAGTTCCAGTAACGAAGATTTTTGTGAGGTAAGTGATTTCTGAAAGGTGTAGTTTAATGTTACTCAGGGCCATTCCTTTGTAGGGATTTCTGAAAGTCAGATTGCGTTGCGCTAAAAATACTGTGTGTCAGTTTAAGCACAGTCATATGTACAATTGTTCTAAGTGGACGTTTCATATGTCAAGTTGTTCAAAGGGGACGTTTCATATGTCGACCCTTAGCCTAGGATACCTCACTGGAATCTTCTGATTTTTTTTTGTAGTTTCTGTAATTAGTGTAGATTTTGTTTATTGCTAGTGCGTAATTGTAGAGGGAATCTCCTTGGTAGTTGCAGTCTTTCATTGTTGTAATGTAAAACAGTTGTGGCATGCATGTAGATTTGCAACAAGTATTTCGCAGCTGCGCTTGTAATTAACTACATATTATTTTCAGTGCTATGTTAATGTGTTCTCTTATTTTTGCTCTTCAAATTGTGTTTTTCTGTGTTATCGTGTGAAATATTGTCACAATAATGGCGTGTGAAAAACGTAACACTCGGCTCCAAAGTAAAATGAGAAACGACAGTGAAGACGAAAGCAATGTGTTAGCGCCACTGTGTAATGAGTTAACTAATGTTCAAAGTAGTAATTTGGTAACTGTGCATAGGGAAATGGAGCGGGCGTCAAACAATGGCGTAGACAGTCAAACAGGTAGTGAACAGGGAAGCATTATCGATCGATCGGTCGGCAACAGCTCGCCTCAGGAATCCGAAATGATAGGACACAATTTTGTAAATACTGTAGATTCAGGTTTTGCGTCCTCACCGTTTTCTCAAATGAGTCAAGACACATTTTCTGCTTGTCAAAATGTGAATGTTGCTGGTGCAAATGCACTGCCGAAAAGCGTAGAGGAACAGATTCCAGACACTAATGCATTGTTATTACAATTAATGCAACAGATGGGACAAAATCTTCAAAAGTTAGACACAATGGAACAAAATCTTAAAAAGTTAGACACAATGGAACAACACCAGAAACAAACACAGCAACAGTTACACACAATGGAACAAAATCAGAGACAAACACAGCAAAAGCTTCAAAAGTTAGACACCACACTTGAACAAACACGTGAAGATTTAACTGCTGAGTTACATAACATTGAATCGAAATGTCAAAAGGTCTGTAATGACGTAAAAACACAAATTTGTGAGCATTTCCAACCTATTTTTTCGCGTCATGAAAATGCATTACAGAATCATGAAGCAGCCATAAAAGAACTGCAAACTATTGTTCATGAAAATCACGACACCTTGCAAGCTAAAATTGACTCAGTTGCATCTACCGATTCGGTAACGCAACTTGCAAAAACTCAGGAAAACTTAAAGGACACAGTAGAAAGACACATGGAGGAAATTAGTTCATTATCAGAGAAAGTAGCCGAACTTTCGGATCAGGTCACTAATTTATCTACAAAGGTAGATGATGATCTGAATGACACAAGACCCGTAGCCTTCACTGACACAGAAGAGTATGAACAAATAAGAAAATTCAAACAAAATCAGAATCAAATTAATACGCAGTACAAAAGAGAAATCCGGGAAGTACAAGATCAGCTGACACAGGTAATACAAGAATTACGTATTTCAGAGGATACTCGCGCTCCAACACGGGAAGAGGAACTTAGAAATACGGAAAAGCCACAAAATAATAGCACAGGGCATTTCGGTAATTATGAAAGAAATTGGCAAGGTACACCGAATTTTGAGATGGAACCGCCGACACGACGTAACAATGACCGATATGCTACTCGCCGACACGATGATTTTGACTATAAGCTGTTCATTACTACACGTAAATTCAAAACATTCAAGAATTCTGCCAACGACATTCATCCACAAGCGTGGCTCCATCAATTCTCTCATTGTTTTCCTCCCAACTGGTCATTAGAACACAGATTAGAATTTATGTGCGGCTATTTGGAGAATGAACCAGCTGTAAGAATGCGATCGGTCATTCACGATTGTCACAGTGAAGGAGAATTTTACCATGCGTTCCTCTCAGCATATTGGTCACAAGCTACACAAGATCGCGTAAAACATAGCATCATGATGATGAAACACTCTGAACAATCTGAATTTTCCAGTCTTGTCAAATATTTTGAAGACATGTTGCACAAGAATCAATACCTGTCAAACCCATACAGCCCCTCAGAACTCATCCGCATTTGCTTAATCAAACTGCCCGAACATTTGAGACATATTATTTTAGCAGGACGTTGCAAAGACGACATTGAAGCTTTTCAGGGACTGTTACAAGAACTGGAAATTGACACAGACAGTCGCGGGATGCGAAAACAGGAAAACAATCACTACAGGTCACATCCGTCACAATTCCGTGACGACAGAAACAATAAATGGCCACGACAAACCTATTCTTACAACGTAAATCGTGACCAAAACAGACACCACCCATATGACAACCACTGGCAGAGTAATAGTTACAGGGAAAGATCACCTCTCCGCAGTAATGACTATCACAGAGACAATCAGAGAAACAGACAATATGGGAACCAAAATAACTATTATCAAGGGAGACAGAATAACTTTAGACGCAACGGTCCAGCGCGTAGTTACGATTCAAGGAGAAATTCTCCACCACGTGACCGACAAGAAAGAAACTATGGAATCTACCGACATGACGACAGACGATATGATCGTAACGACAGACCTGAATTGCATCAGAACTGGCGAGATTTAAACAGAGCTGGGCCCTCTCGGCAAGGCGAATTTGTGGAAGTTAGGCCTCCAAATCCCAATAACGACGTGCGCCAACAAAGAGACAATAGGCGATGACTCACACCACTGGCAGCCACAAGACGTACTTATGAAACTGATGACGCAGCTGCCGTAGCTAGTAATTACGTAAAAATGGAAGACATTAGGGACATCTTACTCCAGGAACACGACGTAACACGTAACAACATTGCATATCCTGTGATTCACATTACTGTAAATGACGTAAAATTTACGGCAGTACTTGACTCTGGCAGTCCCATTTCAGTAATTAGCGAAACAGCTTTTAGCAAATGCAACAAAGCGAACGATTGCCCCACACTTCCGTTACGTAAGATTAAATTACAAGGTGCAATCTTTGGAAAAAGTGTAGATGTACGCCAACAAACCAATTTAGAATTCTTTTGTCAAAGCCACAGCTTCTCTATGAACTTCCTTATTGTTCCATTATTGTCGACGGAAATTATACTGGGAGTAGACTTTTTGAATGAATACAAAGCAATCTTAAGCTTTCACGATGCTGAAATAAGTTTAGAGAAAGAAGGTAAGTCAATAGCTTTGAAATTTGAAGACTGGCTCTCAAACCATGATGAGGAAATTAATCGGCTTTACGTTCTGTTAGACAACAGTTCGGAATTTTCTACGGAACTAGACACCAACAATCACTCTGCAAGTACTGACAGGGATGACATCGACGGCATATTTGAAATTAATGAGTTAATTCAGAATAAAATTCAGACAATTGAGAATTGTAATGACACTGATAGGCAGGACCTTTTTGAGATTTTACAAGCACATTCCACAGTTTTTACTCACAAAACAGGAACAATCAAGGGATTTCAATACCAATTTCGTGTTCGTGAGCATACTAAATTTTGTGTTAGACCATACGTAATTCCGGCACATTATAGGGACCGTGTTAGAACAGAAATACAATCTATGCTTGACGAGGGCATTATTGAGCCTGCAGTAAGCTCATACAACAATCCATTACATGTTGTTGAGAAGAAAAATGGATCGATCAGGCTTGTTTTAGATTCGAGACAAATCAATACTATCATCATTCCTGAAACAGACAGGCCGCAGACGATGGAAGAACTTCTTCAAAATTTTAATGGTGTAAAAGTGTTGTCTTCCATTGATCTCAGATCCAGCTTTTATCAGATCGAACTTCATCCAGAATGCAGAAAATACACAGCTTTCCTTTGTTTCGGCGTTTGTTATCAGTTTCGGAAACTTCCTTTTGGTTTGAACATTTCTTCAGCAGCATTCATTCGTGGGTTAAATTCCATATTACCTGAGTTCTTAAAACGTCACATCACTTTATATGTGGACGATATTCTAATAGCAGAAGCTTCATGGGAACAACATAACCGCATCCTCAACAGTTTGTTACGTATTTTTGCAGAATCTGGAATTACAGTTAACTTGGAAAAGTCAGAATTCGGTAGGTCAAAGGTGAAGTTTTTGGGACATATTATTTCTTCTGAAGGCATTCAGCCGGATCCAGAAAAGTTAGAAGCAATCAGAGCCATTCCAGTTCCATCCACAAAAAGACAAGTCCGCAGTTTTCTAGGTCTCGTAAATTTTTACCGTCGTTTTCTGAATATGCAAATTCTAGTTACACCAAAACTTTGTTCTCTCACTGGAAAAAATACTATTTGGAACTGGGACGAACAAGCACAGTTGGAATTCAATTCTTTGAAAGAAGCGTTACTTCACGCGCCAATACTAGCTCATCCAGATCTGTCACAAGATTTCTGCCTTAGCACGGATTCTTCTAAAGTCGGTCTTGGTGCCCACTTATTTCAAGAAGCCATAGAAAATGACACTACTGTTCAGAAAACCATTGCTTTTGCTAGCCGAGTGCTAACAAAATCTGAAAAAAATTATTCCGTTACTGAATTAGAAGCTTTAGCTATCGTTTGGGCATTTAACAAATTCCGTTTCTTTCTTTCTGGTAAGCACGTAAAAGTATACAGTGATCACCGTGCATTACAATTTCTTATGTCTTCAAAATTAAATCATGATAGGTTAAAACGTTGGGCATTGTTTCTGCAAGAATTCCGCTTCACAATAGTCTACATTCCCGGCAAGGAGAACATTGTTGCGGACGCGCTGTCACGCGCACCGGCTGGGCTTGAGAAAAGTAACACAGAAGGCAACCTCGAGAAAAATTTCAGTATTCTTTACATTCAGAAAGTCGCCTTTGAAAACTTCATCACCACATCTTTAAAGGACATTGCTCATGAACAAGATAAAGATCCGATTTGGAAAGATATCAAAAGTAAATGGCATGAAAAGACACACACTCAGATTCGGCATTATTACCTGGTTAGAAACAACATACTCTTCAAACGCTGCACTGTTGATGACAAGCTATGGGTACTTTGCATTCCAGACGATTTTGTTAATAAGCTCATTTGGTACATTCATTTCAGCTACGCACATTTTGGCCCACGAAAATGTTATCATATTCTTCGAACGACTTGTTATTTTAACAATATAGAAAAGCGAATTCGAAGAGTCTTGTCTATTTGTAAACTTTGTCAAAAGGCGAAACCATCTACTATCTCACATCGTGCTCCGTTATTTCCTATTATTCCTTCTAAATTAAAAGAATTTGCTGCTGTTGATCTCTTGGGACCCCTTGTCAGAACATCGAATGGATTTTCGTACGTTCTAGTCGCTGTTGAACTTACTTCAAAATTTGTTTCTTTCACTCCGTTACGTAAAGCCACTGGACGGTCTGTATCCAACGCCTTTGTTAAAAATTTCTTACGTGAAGTTGGACACGTTAGTAAAGTCATTTCAGATAACGGACCGCAATTCAGATCTGCTGTTTGGTCACGCATGCTTCGGAATCATAAAATCAAACCTGTTTTTATTTCATTGTATTCACCACATTGTAACCCGTCTGAACGGATTATGAAAGAAATCAATAAGCTTTGCAGACTTTATTGTCACAGAAAGCATCAGCATTGGGACAGATATTTACACTTATTTCAAAATGTGCTGAATGAAATGCCTCATGATTCCACTGCTTTACCACCTACTCTTGTACTGAAGAATGAAGAACCTCCGAACAGAATCAGAGAGCTTGTACCTTTCCCGAATACACGTAAACTTCGACACAAAGACATAATTGATTTGGCTCTTAAAAATATAAAATCTGCAGCAGACAAAAGGAGAAAACTACACGGTAAAGCAAATGCAAAGAAATTATATATTGGTCAGAAAGTTCTCATTAAAGCTCATTCATTGTCACATAAGAAGAAACACTTGAGTCACAAATTCTTTCTAGTTTACAATGGACCTTACAGAATCCGACGTATACCACATGATAATTGCGTTGAAGTTGAAACTCTGCGTACTAGGAAGAGTAAAGGTTTACACCACATTTCTCATGTAAAACCATTTATTGACAGATAATCTGCTTTTTAACTTAGTCTTTGCAATTTTCACTTCACGCTACTTGTACAATTTGTCACACTGAGAAACTGTTAACATGCAACTATGTTTTAAAGCTAACTAACCATCCAGTCAAGAACCAAGAGAAATTATTTAGACAAGTAATTACGAATGCATTGTTATTGCGAACAGACGACACAGTGTAATTGTGTGTGTACATTCTTGCTTGTTAGTTGCACGATTAGAACATTTACCAGCACTGCTAATGAAATTTTCATGCAACATTTTGGTTTGCTTGAGAGTGGATTCAGGATTTGAAGTACTTTCTGTGAGATTCAAGATGACTTAGTATTTGGTTTCTTTGACAGCTACACGATTATATCACGATGTTACTAATGAGTGACAATTTACAATGTTGCTTTTGCGGTGTATCTGTTTTATATCTGCACAGTTTTTTCTGAATTCTTCTATAAAGTGAGACATGTTTTAGTAGTAACTTTTGTGGTATAGCTACAATGAGACAGCCTTTTCCGTAGCACAACAATACTTTACAGCACAATAATTCCTTCATCGCGGCAATAAGCGTAATAACTAAGTTATCTATACGCAAAGCATTTCACTTTGTTTATCATGAGGTAAGTACATTGACTTCTGCAGAACTTAGCTTTCGGAGGACAATAACTACGACACTTCCCAGAGATTATCTTACAGCAAGACGCACATTTAGCGCCACAGGACACGTATTTGAGTGATTAATTTTGTACTTAAAACATTTATTTTTAAAGATTTTTGAATTACAAAGAAAGTTTTTCTCAATACATTTCATTCCATTGCTGAAACCTGTAACACCTGAGGGTATAATTACAATAAACCTCAGGGGGGTACACGCCTACTTTGTGTACCATGTGTTTGGCAAGCACAAGGAGCCCTAGCTAATATGGTATTTGCTTATACAATTTAACACATCGGTACCATATTTCTCTAACACATAAATTACACAGCTATCTGATCATTTAACAGAGAAACTAACATCTTTTTACTACGTCAGTGACACATGTTTACGTAATTACAGAATTGGATTATTTCACACTTAAGAAATTGTATTTTGTCTGTACTGTGTGAACTCTTCATATTTTTTTCGGAACCATTGTGATACTATGAGAGCTTTGATTGATGTATTTGGTAAGGGAGCATGATTTTAAAGTACATTTGAGGTAGAATTCTTCTATTTCAATGAGCAGAGAATTTTTTTTAGGTTTTGAAATTATTGCAGAAAGGTACGACTTTTTTGAGATTTGACTGAGGTTTTATGATGTTATTTTTACGACGACGATGTGTATTATGCTGCTGAGGTATGTTTATGATTAATAGGCTGATGCTATATGAGTTATTTGATTATGCTACTTATCTGTTATGATGCAATATTGAAGAAGTGTCGACGAATAAGGTAAGGACGTAATGAAAGAAGTTAAGGACTCTTGACTTGTGAAAAAGGATGTTGGAAACCAAGAATCGTACTTTAAGAGTTATGAAATGTGTGTAAATGCGTGAATGTATCACAATGCCACCGAAAATTTTTTTGGAGACTGTTATATTCATAGGATTTTGTTTCTACACATTTGCAACGTAAATTCTCGACCTGTGAAATTTTTATATGAGACTGTCAGTGTAGCGAAAACTACTGTCGTAAATATTTCCGTAAGAAAGTGACCACCTGCACGTGCGTCGTCGGCACACAGCTGTGTCAGACACCTGGAGAACAAGCCATTAGGGTGTGCCTTCCCGGAAGCCTATATTCCGCTAATGACATTCCTTTGTAGAGGGCATCGCTAATGCGACACGCTCGTTACTTGAAAACATATGATTTTTGTAATGCGTTGTGGGCACACAGCTGTGTCAAACACCTGGAGAACAAGCCATTAAGGTGTGCCTTTCATCGCTAATGCGACACCCTCGTTACTTAAAAACATATGATTACTCGCACTTTGTGCTAATTATTGAAATGCTTATGAATTGATGGGAAATATTCGTACATCTGCACACCTGATTATGACAAGTGTCTTTCTACGAGAGATTTTTCTACTGACTTACGAAATGCCACATGACTATTGAATGATATTTTTATGCTTTGCTTTTCGTAGTTGCTTATTTCACTTGATATCTGGTTTCCAGCTGTGTTGCAACATTGCTTTTATAAAATGAAAAGCATTTGCTAATGTGAACTCTTTCTGTCAACAGATTTATTAATTAATTATTTTATGATCCACATTCTTTAAAAAGGAGCACTTGGAAAGGAAAGAACAATACGAAGGAACTCGTAACAGTAAAACATAATTTTCTTTTCAAGTACATGGTAATATTTTTTTACAATCAGTTGTTGTGGTGCACCACTTTAATTACATAGACATTAAGATGTGAATATGCATTTCCCTTGTCTGCATTGTTGTTTTTACTGTAATATTTTTTCTGCTTGAGCTATGTCATGTTTAGGTATAAGTTGCTGCTGTTTGTCAGGCATAGTGTTACTGAATTTGACTTTGTGTTACTCTTCTAAGCTAGTTTTTCTTGTTTCCTGCATTGCCTTATATTATTTGTAATATTGCACTTGCTTTGCTAATTTATGCTGCTTGCTTTGCCATTTCTATATTTTGTCATTGATGTTTGTGTTAATTTTTTTTTTTTTGCTGCATTGCCTCGTCCCTTGGTATATATATCTGAGCTCAGTAGATTTAAGTTAGCTTAAGAGGGGGTAGACTATATAAGAAACTGACTATGGAGAATAGGTAAAGAATGCATTGCGAAGAGAGATTTGGGCCCCAAATGAGTATGGTACAATCAGAAATAATTATTTTGAAAGAAATATGAATAGAATACCGGAACGAGGTATAGGTAGGATTATCTTGGAAATAAATAATGAGGTAAGAAATATGTGAACACATAAATACAGAAAGCATGCTTGGATAGGATTTTTTGGTGGAAGCAAAGGTTGAAATAAGACGAACGATCTATGGAATGAAGGGAGATCTCCAAGCAAAATACTGCAGTAAACCAAACCCTGTCCTTTCCTCTTTGCTGCCTTTTCCAAATATGTAATTGTGTGTTGTCCTTTCCTTTTGTGTTATCCCACTATGTGTTTGTGTACCCTTGTGTATTTGTGTTTTCCTGTCTTTATGTGTTTAGCTGATGAGAGCTATGTTGTAGAATTTTTCTAATACTCTGTTATTTTCTTTGTAAAGATGCTTAGACTTTATTTATTCTGTTTTGTTTTAATGCTCATGGGTAAAGTTGATGTTTCAAAAGTTATTCTGATCTTTTATGTATTTACTTATGTCATAATTCCTGTAACACTGATGTATATGTTTATTTCTATTGTTTTGTAAAGCCTATATTACTAAAAATGTTATCTGTATTGTTATGTTTTTAATGATGTATTTTGTACCTTTGTAATTGTATTCTTACGTCATAAAATTGTAATTGACACCAGTTCATCATATTATTAACTTGTAAGCATTCATTTCACTGCACACTTTTCTGTTGGTCATACTATATGGACACTATGTGAGAAGTAGGGACTGTTAGTGTTTGCACGTGTGTTACTAATTCAGCAAGGGACTGGATAACAGCATTGCTGGTTCTAAGGACAATTCCCAAAAACTTTGTGAATGCACAAGTGGTGGTTATGGACTTGCTCTATTATCCGCAAGACTCTTCAATGGTGATTGTGCACCTGCACAGTCGCAACAGATGGCTGCTGGCCATCTCTACAAGGACTACAGTGGGTCTACACCTCTGGTGGCCCACAAATACCACAATCTCTACCAGGACTACAGTGGGTCTGCTCTGTGATGACCTACCTACCAATCTTCTTCAAAACGTCGAATGACTCTGCTGTGGGTTTGCTCTGTTGTGGCCCATTACCTGTCAGCATGTCAAGAGTCAGCACTGTCTTTCCGTTGGAAGGACAACACTACTTCTTCAAGACTGCATGGAAATCCACTACTTCTGTGTGCAATTTCTTTTACTAATGAGAAACTGTAATTACTATTATGATGAATGATCAGGACTATCTTTATGGACTGTGAGAAAATTTTAGCTTTTGACCAACATTGTATAAATAAGTGTGTGCATTTGATATCTTTCTTACTGTAATTATGAAAAAATTTTTCAAATCTGTATTGGCCACTGGCCAAAAAAAATTTTGTAAAATTTTTTGTGGGGAGCATGGGGGCTATGTAAGTAGGCTGTTTAGATTTTTATATGGGTAATGCCACGTAGCGCTCTCTGTATGAAAATCACTGGCTGTGCTGTGTGCAGTATGTGGCTAGTTTGCATTGTTGTCTGCCATTGTTGTCATGAACTGCTATAGCTGGATGCGAACAGCGCGTAGCGCTGGGCAGTTGGAGGGGAGCCGCCAGCAGTGGTGGATGTGAGGACAGAGATGGCGGAGTTTGAAATTTGTAAAAATTGATGTCATGAGCTGCTGTATATATTATGACTATTGATGACTATTAAGGTAAATACAGTGTTTGTTCTCTATTAATATCTTTCATTTGCTAACTATCCCTATCAGTAGTTAGTGCCTTCAGTAGTTTGAATCTTTTATTTAGCTGGCAGTAGTGGCGCTCGCCGTATTGCCGTAGTTCCAGTAACGAAGATTTTTGTGAGGTAAGTGATTTCTGAAAGGTGTAGTTTAATGTTACTCAGGGCCATTCCTTTGTAGGGATTTCTGAAAGTCAGATTGCGTTGCGCTAAAAATACTGTGTGTCAGTTTAAGCACAGTCATATGTACAATTGTTCTAAGTGGACATTTCATATGTACAATTGTTATAAGGGGACGTTTCAGTGTTATTGGCAGCCGGCCGGCGTGGCCGAGCGGTTCTAGGCGCTTCAGTCTGGAACCGCGCGACCGCTACGGTCGCAGGTTCGAATCCTGCCTCGGGCATGGATGTGTGTGATGTCCGTAGGTTAGTTAGGTTTAAGTAGTTCTAAGTTCTAGGGGACTGATGACCTTAGATGTTAAGTCCCATAGTGCTCAGAGCCATTTTTTTTTGTTATTGGCAACGCTGAATGTTTGTAACATGTTTCAGGTAGACACGCCATTTGCTGAGTCGGAGCGTAGGAGCGGGCCTGAACGTGGTGAGACTGCGAAAGCCTTTTACACTAACGATGACTGTGTTCCTGCTGCTAGACAGGAATTCCGTCGTCATTTCAACCCTAGACGGAATTTACCATTGAGACATGCAATCAGGTTACGGGTGAAAACTTCGAAGCAACAGGAAGCTCGCTTAAGCCGGAGTCACCAGGAAGACGCAAAAAATTTCGGTTACAGGAACGAACAGAGGAGGTGCAAAATGTTGAAACAAACATTTGAAATAGTTCTATGTGCACATCGTTCTTACTGTGGGCATAATTTTACGGAATGATTTATAGTTGCAACTGTAGAAGATCAAGGTTGTGCAACAATATATGAAAGTGATTGTGAAAAGCGAATGACTGTTGACCTTTTGATTAAAATTATTGACAATGAAGGTTTCTTAAATTTGCTATAGATGAATGACGAGGCACATATTAATCTCACTGGTTATGTTAAGAAGCAAAACTGACGTTAGTGATGCGAGGATAATCCTGATGAACTCCATCAACGCCCCTTACACATTTAGAAAGTCACAATCTGTTACACTGTCTCGCCAGTGGGCGTAATCGGCCCTTCCTTGGTTCAAATGGCTCTGAGCACTATGGGACTTAACTTCTAAGGTCATCAGTCCCCTAGAACTTAGAACTACTTAAACCTAACTAACCTAAGGACATCACAAACATCCATGCCCGAGGCAGGATTCGAACCTGCGACCGTAGCAGTCACGCGGTTCCAGACCGTAGCGCCTAGAACCGCTCGGCCACCCCGGCCGGCCGGCCCTTCCTTTTTTGAGGTTTAAAACGAACGAGCAACCACGGTCGCATCTCAGCAGTCTGCTGCCGTGGTTCACACATTCCTCGCATGTGAACTTTAACAATTTCTTGCAAATGAGTATCGATTTCACCAATATGGTGCTACGTCTCTTTGTGTTCCAATTTCAGTGGCAGCAGTGTGCAGAGTGTCTGTTTGGTAACCATATAATTTCAAGGAAAAGGGACATTTTATGGACGCCCGGATCTCTCGACTTAACCAAGCTGTGATTATTTCCTTTGGGGGTCCCTGAAATACAGGGTGTGTGCTAGACATCTCCACACAATTGCGGAACTGGAATACATAGTTGGTGCAGGAATCAGAAATATTCCTATACATATGCTTGAACATATCATGAACGATTTACACCGCAGGTTATCTCAGTGACAACGTAACTACGGTGGTTGCCTACAACATATCATTCTTGAAACATGAACAATGCATGAAATGGCAATACGTCAAGGTTTCGTTGCTGTATTTGAAAATGTTTTACGATATAATCCTCGGCCTGTTTCGCTAAATCCGAATCGGCCCGTTTCTCCGCCGCACCATGTACGAAAATGCAAAGAAGAAAAAGGTACGCAGCAGAGGACCAAAAGAAAAATATCGATAATCACTGGAGAGCGGAATTACGAGTACCTCTCAAATTCCAGAAGCGGGAAGTTCCATATTTGTCTGTGAAGAAATAAGCTGGAGACTCGAGCCCACTGAATACGCGATAAGTCGCTGTACCTCAGTGGTGGAATTTAGTGGTAAGCAGTTAGGGGGTTGGAAAGCTGGCGAGGTTAAAGTTGTAGAATGTTAATAACATTGGTTTTATGTACAAATCTTTAAGAATTTTGGTGAGAGGATTGCGTCGGCACAGGGCCGGCCGGCCGCGCCACCGTTGAGGGCTCCGTCCTCGTGCAGGCGCTAACGAAACCGATGCTCGTCTCTCTTCTGGCTCTTCTCAAAAGAAACCAAACTGTCGAAATTCCCGCACGTGCTCATAAATACTGCTTCGGGCACTGTACGCGCCAACTGCAGCAAGTTTTCTCAGTTGGCGTTGCTTTTTTTTTTTTTTTGTCTCGAACGGGTTCTTTCCAAAACAGGTACGGGTGAAGCGTGTTAACTGAGGATACATCATATTTTCGAATTAATTGCTTTTTCTGGCTTTGAATATACGAGTTGGAGACAGTCAACCCGGTAACAAGGGGTGAGCAAGGTAGCAGAAGTGGAATCGAGCAAAATTTTCCAAGTGAACGTAGGTTGGAAATGCATCATTGTCCACCTACAAACATAGAGCGGCAGCCGACCAGCGGCGAGCACGTGGAAATGTTTTCGGTAAGCGTACGTGTTCGGCTGTGTTTAGCAGTGGGATTTTGTTCATGAATTTGAGAGAGAGACAGTATCAGTCAATTCTTGGACGATTCAACTTCGTAGTATCGTTTCTACTCTTTTCCAGTGTGATTAAAATAATATTTAAATCTGTTCACGAAACTTCAATGATGAACGTTGGTGTGGTCGGCGTAAATAATTCTCAGTACCTTGAGGAATCTCAGAAGCTTAGTGAATTAGCGTTGTGTAAAATAATTATTAACAAACAATGTAAAATGGTTTATCACTTTCGTTTGTCTCTTGTTTGTAGTTTTCTCCATATTTCTCATTGTCACAGTATATTTAGAAGTATGTTTACTGTATGAAGATCGTGGTTTTGGGTGACGCACCAACTTTAAAAATGATTTGTTGCGATATTTCCTCTCATTATTATATCTATCATTTAATACTTTTTAAAGAGCATATCATATCACACACAGAATCTTGAATTACAAAAAAAATTCTATAAAAATGTTCTCCTTAACACCTCGGCGGCTTACAACAAATCATTCTTAAAAATGACTGATGAAAATGTATATAATTCGGGATATACGACGTTTTGAGGGAACTTGATTCTTTAAGGAGACGGGGGTGGGGATTTACTGGTTTAAATTTTCTATGCCATTGATTATGCGATCACCGCATCTCAAGCCGGTCGGAGTGGCTGTGCGGTTCTAGGCGCTGCAGTCTGGAGCCGAGCGGCCGCTACGGTCGCAGGTTCGAATCCTGCCTCGGGCATGGACACGTGTGATGTCCTTAGGTTAGTTAAGTTTAATTAGTTCTAAGTTCTAGGCGACTGATGACCTCAGAAGTTAAGTCGCATAGTGCTCAGAGCCATTTTTGAACCACATCTCAACAGTATTTCGCTTCTACAGCTGTTCCATGTCAGAAACTGTCTCCACCGTCTTTTGTTGCAATGAAGCGTCACTCTGTTTCTTGTGTGACTCTGTAGCGAAGTGCGTAAGTGCCAGAGTGGTTAAGTGCCAGAGTACAAATTCAGAGATCAAATTTGGGTCCCCAGTCGGTCCTAGAATTTCTGTTCTGTCCCTTGTTCCTTCTTTCATCTCTGGCAACTATTTTCCCTCTTATAACTGATTTGGATAGTCAGTTCCAACGCTAGAAGAAACCAAGGACACAGTATCTGCAATAGAGTCACGTATAGCAAAGCATTGTGGTACTCATACAACTTGAGATTGAAGACAGATTTGCTGCCGGCCGTTGTGACCGAGCGGTTCTAGGCGCTTCAGTCCGGAACCGCGCTGCTACTACCATCGCAGGTTCGAATCCTGCCGCGGGCATGGATGTGTGTGATGTCCTTAGGTTAGTTAGGTTTAAGTAGTTCTACGTCTAGGGGACTGATGACCTCAGATGTTAAGTTCCATTGTGCTTAGGGCCATTTGAACCATTTGGACTGATTTGCTTCCAGTTTTGTGTAAGCCATAACCTAACGTTATCCACTGCGCTGTTTGCTAACTCATTTACATTACATTTCTCGTTCTTCACATTCACACTTATGTCGTCTTCAAATAGAAAAAAAAATTTTTTTGAATCACCTGTCATGTTTAGTGCTAGCTCACTGATGTACGAAAGCGTGATGAAAAATAATGCCTTCGAAATTTTTATGTGAAAACTCTTAAAGCTTTTTAAATAAAAGAAACATAATTAACCTTGTACATCGTTATTTTCCAGTCTACATATCTGCAGCCCTCTGTCGCTAGAGGGCTCCGAACTGTAGACTGTAACAGGGCGGTGTGTAACGTAGCTACGTCGGTGCGTGAAAAACAACTTACTGTAATCGAGTTTCAAATTCGAAAAGTTCATCCAACATGGAGAACCCTCTCTTTCAGCATGACAATGTCAGAAGATACACGAGCGCTGCGACATCTGCAACAATGTGACACTTGGGTTCACTCTCATCGTTCATCCTCCATGTTGTTGTGGTCTTCAGTGCAGAGACTGATTTGATGCAGCTCTCCATGCTACTCTATCCTGTGCGAGATTCTTCATCTCCCAGTACCTACTGCAACCTACATCCTTCTGAATATGTTTAGTGTATTCATCTATTGTTCTCCCTCTACGATTTTTACCCTCCACGCTGCCCTCCAATACTAAATTGGTGATCCCTTGATGCCTCAGAATATGCCCTACCAAACTATCCCTTCTTCTATTGAAGTTGTGCCACAAATTTCTCTTCTCTCTAATTCTATCCAATACCTCCTCATTAGTTATGTGATCTACCCATCTAATCTTCAGCATTCTTCCGTAGCACCACATTTCAAAAGCTTCTATTCTCTTCTTGTCTGAACTATTTATCGTTCATGTTTCACTTCCATACATGGCTACACTCCATACAAATACTTTTAGAAACGACTTCCTGACATTTAAATCTATACTCGATGTTAACAAATTTCTCTTCTTCAGAAACGCTTTCCTTGCCATTGCCAGTCTACATTTTATATCCTCTCTACTTCGACCATCATCAGTTATTTTGCTCCCCAAATAGCAAAACTCCTTTACTACTTTAAGCGTCTCATTTCCTAATCTAATTCCCGCAGCATCACCAGATTTAATTCGACTACATTCCATTATTCTCATTTTGCTTTTGTTGATGTTCATTTTATATCCTCCTTTCAAGACACTGTCCATTCCGTTCAGCTGCTCTTCCAGGTCCTTTGCTGTCTCCTCCATACAATCCTGAAACGGCCCAATCCGATTTTCATTTGTTTTCAAAAGTTAAAAAACACCTTCGAGAACTTCACTTAGATTGTGCTGAAGTGGTCAAAGCAGAGGTGAGGCAGTGGCTCCATCAGCAAAGTCAAATACTATATTGTGACTGTATTAGTGAACTGGTCTGTCGTTAGAACAAATGTGTTTGCCGCCAGGTGATATGTTGAGAAATAAATATGACGCGTGAAGGTTAAAGTTGTAGAATGTTAATAACATTGGTTTTATGTACAAATCTTTAAGAGTTTCACATAAAAATTCGGAAGCACTACTTTTCAGCTCGTTCTCGTACATTAAGAAAAGCAACAGACACCGAATGGAGTCCTGTGGACTTTCCTCCCGCTTCTCTCCAGCACCTGCGTATTGATCAACTCTGCCCCAGTTAATTCAATAATGTTTCAACTTACGCACCGACTGAGCTCTCCAGGCACGACTCCCTACTCTCTTCACAGTTTTAATCTGCCAGGCAATAGTATAGTACCATACTTGAATTAGTGAGGAAGTTTCATTCCATCATATATCTTGTCCTGCTGAAGATAATGTATTTCTACTTGATGGCAGGAGTAGGTTTTTAACGTATCCGATTTCCCCCAGTCGCCGTTGTGCGACTGTTTACCGTTGTGCCCTGGAGAGCTGCATAAGTTTCCGGAACAGGCCTGCGCTGCCGGGAGCTGGGGGAACCGGATGCAGCCGCACCCTAAAGCCCGGCTGCGTGCAGGGTAGCTGCGGATGTGGCCGTTCTCTCCCCTACCGCGTTGCAAAGTAGCCCCCGCTATTGTCAGCCGTCGGCGCGCACGAGACCGGTTACTGTCTCACAGCTTCTTGAGCGCATTGACCGAGCACGAACCTGCCGCGCTGCCTTTATGTGACCTGTAGACTTTCACATGGCAGAGCTGCGTTGCGGTCTTCTTTGACTGGCGATGTCTATTATAAAATACGTATGGCTTGACTCCGTAGCGCCGTGATAGGCGAAGCACACGAAAGACAAAAGCCTACAAGGATTCCAGTTAAGTGAGGGCTGCCATACTGACATGGATTCATGTTCCTTGTCTCACTACCCGCGCTATAAAACGGGGATGCTGGGATAATTATCCCCTACTGCAAAAAAAAAAAAAAAAAAAAAAAAAAAATCTGAGGGGTCAGAGAAACTGTTCGACTTTGTTTCGTTCGTAAATGCAAATTATTTTTAAAATATTGTTACTATTGTCACCGTTTCATATGCCTGTAACAGTGATGTCGTAATTTGCCAGCAATTACATTTTTTTTTCAAGTACTTCACTACTGGCCATTAAAATTGCTACGCCAAGAAAAAATGCAGATGATAAATGACGGCCTTGATACGCCTGGCCATTGATGGCGTGTACAGGTACAGCTGCCCATGAAGCTTCAACACGATACCACATTCATCAAGAGTAGTGACTGGCGTATTGTGACGAGCCAGTTGCTCGGCCACCATTGACCAGACGTTTTCAATTGGTGAGAGATCTGGAGAAAGTGCTGGCCAGGGCAGCAGTCGAACATTTTCTGTATCCAGAAAGGCCCGTACAGGACCTGCATCATGCGGTCGTGCATTATCCTGCTGAAATGTAGGGTTTCGCAGGGATAGAATGAAGGGTAGAGCCACGGGTCGTAACACATCTGAAATGTAACGCCCACTGTTCAAAGTGCCGTCAATGCGAACAAGAGGTGTCCGAGATGTGTAACGAATGGCACCCCATACCATCACGCCGGGTGACACGCTAGTATGGCGATGACGAATACACGCTTCCAATGTACGTTCACCGCGATGTCGCCAAACACGGATGTGACCATCATGATGCTGCAAACAGAACCTGGATTCATCCGAAAAATTGACGTTTTGCCATTCGTGCACCCAGGTTCGTCGTTGAGTACACCATCGCAGGCGCTCCTGTCTACGATGCAGCGTCAAGGGTAACCGCAGCCATGGTCTCCGAGCTGATAGTCCATGCTGCTGCAAACATCGTCGAGCTGTTCGTGCAGATGGTTGTTGTCTTGCAAACGTCCCCATCTGTTGTCTCAGGGATCGAGACTTGGCTGCACGATCCGTTACAGCCATGCGGATAAGATGCCTGTCATCTCGACTGCTAGTGATACGAGGCCGTTGGGATCCAGCACGGCGTTCCGTATTACCCTCCTGAACCCACCGATTGCATATTCTGCGAACAGTCATTGGATCTCGACCAACGCGAGCAGCAATGTCGCGATACGATAAACCGCAATCGCGATAGGCGATACGACCTTTATCTAAGTCGGAAACGTGTTGTCTTCCTGTCGGTTAAATTTCGCGTCTGTAGCACGTCATCTTCGTGGTGTAGCAATTTTAATGGCCAGTAGTGTAGAATTAATGTGTTGGAGTTTACTACTTGTGGAATGAACGTATAAAAGGACAATGGATTGGCTGAGCTGTCATTCGTACTCAGATGATTCATGTGAAAAGGTTTCCAACGAGATTATGGCCACACGACGGGAATTAACAGACTTTGAACGCGGAATAGTAGTTGGTGTTAGACGCGTGGGAGATTCCATTTCGGAAATGGTTAGGGAATTCAATATTCCGAGATCCACAGTGTCAAGAGTGTGCCGAGAATACAGAATTTCTGGCATTAGCTCTCACCACGGACAACAGTGTGGCGCAGACACATAACGACCGAGAGCAACGGCGTTTGCGCAGAGTTGTCATTGTTAACAAACAAGGAACACGGCGTGAAATAACCGCAGAAGTCGATGTGGGACGTTCGATGAAGCATCAGTTAGGACAGTGCGGCGAAATTAGGCGTTAACGGGATATGGCTGCAGACGACCGACGCGAGTGCGTTTGCTAACAGCACGACATCGCCTGCAGCGCCTCTTCTGGGCTCGTGACCATATCGGTTAGACCCTACACGACTGGAAAACCGTGGCGCCTGGTTAGATGAGTCCCGATTTCCGTTGGTAAGAACTAACGCAATGAGGAGGTTCTCCGCAGAATCGGGGAGGAAAGGAACACACGGAAAATCCTGTAGAGAAGAAGGGACAGGATGAGAGGACATCTATAAAGACGTCATGAAATATCTTCCTTGGTACAAGAAGGAGCTGTACAGGGTAAGAATTGTAGAGGAGGGCAGAGATTGGAATACATCCAGCAAATAGTTGAATACGTTTGTTCCAGTTGCTACTTGGAGATAAGAAGGTTGGCATAGGAGGGCAATTCGTGGTTGGACGCGTCAGACCAGTCACAAGACTGATGACAAAAAAAGAAGAAAGCAGAAGAAGAGAACTGATAGTAGGGTTCTAGTGTGGCGCAGACCCCGCGAAGCCACAGACCCAAGTTGTCAATAAGACACTGTGCAAGCTGCTGGTGGCTCCATAAGTGTGTGGGTCACCGGTACATGGAGTGAATTGGGTTCTCTGGGCCAAATGAACCGATCATTGACTGGAAATCTTTATCTTTGGCTACGTGTGAACCATTTGCAGCCATTCATGGGCTTCATGATACCAAACAACGATGGTTTTTTTTTTATAGATGACAGTGCGCCATGTCACCGGACCACAGTTGTTCGCGATTGGTTTGAAGAACATTCTGGACCCAGATCTCCCTACATTAATCCCATCGAACATTTATGGAGACATAATCGAGAGGTCAGTTTATACACAAAATCCTGCACCGGCAACGCTTCCCCAATTACGGACGGCTATAGAGGCAACATGGCTCCATATTTCTGCAGGCGACTTCCAACAACTTGTTGAGTCCGTGCCACGTCGAGTTTCCGCACTACGCCTGGGAAAAGGAGGTCCGACACGATATTAGGAGGTACCCCATGACTTTTGTCACCTCAGTGTAGTCGACCCATTACACACTTACGTTGTACCGCGTATCTATGACAATAAAAGTGGGACATACACATCATATATGCTTAAATAGCTCATGAATAATCCATCTTCACGGTCTCGGTAGTTTCCACAATAGACCAGAAAATGTTCCACTATTCGCTTCGCAACAATCTAATTGAAAGAAAAACACTGCAGTAACTACGAGGTCTGTTCAAAAAATTCCGAAACATTCATAATTTCGCGCCAATGGTGTGTTGGAGTGAACAGCGTTTGGAATCCCTGCAGACGCCTGAGTGTAATATGTAACTGCTGGATGTTTCGTTGTCGTGTGTCTGTCAGTTATTGTTCAGTGCTGTGTGGAGTCGCACAGATTGCGAATTTCGAGATGGCAGAGTTGGAGGGGCAACCCATCTGCATTAAATTTTGCGTGAAACTCAAGAAAACCTTTACAGGGACACATCAACTGATGCAGGAAGCCTACGGTGATGAGTGCTTAAGTCGTACTCGGTGTTACGAATGGTTCACATGGTCTCAAAATGGCCGCACGGAAATTAAAGATAACTCTCGTTACTACGCTCTTTGGCATCTATCGAAGACTCTCATGTCAGGAACTTAAATGAAATTTTGCGTGCCAATCGAAGTATGACTGTCCGAGAGAATGCAGAAGAATGTAGTAGTTCAGTTGGACCTTGTCATGAAATCATGACCCAGCATCTTGTAATGCATCGCTTTGCCGACAAGTTTGTCGCACGACTCATGAATCAAAACCAGAAAGACCTCTATCTCGCGATCTGTGAAGAGCTTTCGGATCGCGCAAATGAGAACAAGATGTTCCTTAAGAGAATCATAATTAGTGATGAGACATGGGTCTACGGTTATGATGTTGAGACCCAGGTTTAATCCTCGCAACGGGTCGTGAAAGGTTCTTCGAGACCAAAGCAAGCTCGTCAGATCAGGTTAAATGTCAAACCTATGCTGATTGTTTTCTTTGATTGAAGGATTACTTTATCATGAATTCGTGTCACAGGAAAAAACTGTTAATCTATGGTACTAACGGGACGTGTAGCGACGCCTGCGAGAAAATGTGAGAAGGAAACGGCCTGAAATGTGGCGAGACAATTCATGGCTTTTGCATCACGCTAACGCACCCGCACATTCATCTCTGTTATCCCTAGTATGTAATGGCAGTTGCACCGCTGTTAGGTCTACACAGTATTATTGTCTACTAATTAAATAATTGACAGCACTCATGTAACTTCTATTACACCGCTATAGGTTCTACACTGTATTAACTAATTCATTAGTTGACAGCGCAACAGAGCGGTAACCATATAATGGCTACCATCAGGGTGTGTTAAGAAGTAATGCCTCCGAATTTAGTATTCTGTTCTCAAGATCGGTTGAGGTATCACATGTCATGCACTTTACTCGGTCAACTTTCCTGCTTCCGTGACACAAGTTGCAGTCTTCTGCCACTAGAGGGCTCCGAATTGACCCGTGTAACATGGCGATGTGTAAAAAAACTACGTCTGTGTGGCGTAACAGAACTACGTCTGTGTGTGAGAAGCAACGTGCTGCGGTGTCTGGCGTTTATATAGTATCCAATGTGGTGATTGTCGGTTAGTTGATTTGGGGTGAGGGTACAAACAGTGAGGTCATCAGTCCCATTGGATTAGGGAAGGATAGTGGAAGGAAGTCGGCCTTCTCTTTCAAAGGAACCATCCCAGCATTTGCCTGAAGCGATTTAGGGAAATAACTGAAAACCTAAATCAGGATGGCCTCTTGCGGGTTTGATCCGTCGTCCTCCCGGGTGCGAGTCCAGGGTGCTAATCAGTGCTCCACCTCGCTCGGTGCAGACTGCTGCGATCGAGTTTCGAATTCGGAAAGTTTGTCCACTCATGGAACATCCTCCCTTTCAGAATGGAATGCCAGACCACACAGGAGCTCCGCGACATTTGCAACAATCCGAGAGCTTAGGTTCACTGTCATCGATCGTCCTCCATACAATCCCGACTTGTCCCCATACGATTTTCGTCTGTTTCCAGAACTTGAATACCTTCGAGGAGTTCACTTTGATAGTAATGAAGCGGGGCGAGCAGAAGTGCCGCTAAGACACCAAAGTCAATCTAGTGACAGGCATCAACAACCTGGTCTCTCGTTGGGAGACATGTGCTCGAGGCCAGGTGACGGTGCTGAGAAATAAAAATGAAGGATAAAGCTGTAGGAAGTTAATAAAATTGTAAGTAGGCTGTTTATGTTTTTTATTGGCAACGTTACATAGCACTCTGTATGAAAATCACTGGCTGTGCTGTGTGCAGTATGTGGCTAGTTTGCATTGTTGTCTGCCATTGTTGTCATGAACTGCTATAGCTGGATGCGAACAGCGCGTAGCGCTGGGCAGTTGGAGGGGAGCCGCCAGCAGTGGTGGATGTGAGGACAGAGATGGCGGAGTTTGAAATTTGTAAAAATTGATGTCATGAGCTGCTGTATATATTATGACTATTGATGACTATTAAGGTAAATACAGTGTTTGTTCTCTATTAATATCTTTCATTTGCTAACTATCCCTATCAGTAGTTAGTACCTTCAGTGGTTTGAATCTTTTATTTAGCTGGCAGTAGTGGCGCTCGCTGTTTTGCAGTAGCTTGAGTAGCGAAGATTTTTGTGAGGTAAGTGATTTGTAAAAGGTATAGGTTAAAGTTAGTCAGGGCCATTGTTTTGTAGGGGTTATTGAAAGTCAGATTGCGTTGCGCTAAATAATATTGTGTGTCAGGTTAAGCACAGGCTTGTATAATTGTTCTAAGTGGACGTTTCACATGTAAAAGTGTTCAAAGGGGACGTTTCATATGTCGACCCTTAGCCTAGGATACCTCACTGGAATCTTCTGATTTTTTCTTGTAGTTTGTGTATTTAGTGTAGCTTTTGTTTATAGCTAGCGCGTAATTGTAGAGAGAATCTCCTTTGTAGTTGCAGTCTTTCATTGTTGTACTGTAAAACAGTTGTGGTATGCATGTAGATTTGCACCAAGTATTTCGCAGCTGCAATTAACTAGATATTACTTTCAGTGCTATGTTAATGTGTTCTCCTATTTTTGCTCTTCAAATTGTGTTTTTCTGTGTTATCGTGTGAAATATTGTCACAATAATGGCGTGTGAAAAACGTAACACTTGGCTCCAAAGTAAACTGAGAAACGACAGTGAAGACGAAAGCAATGTGTTAGCGCCACTGTGTAATGAGTTAACTAATGTTCAAAGTAGTAATTTGGTAACTGTGCATAGGGAAATGGAGCGGACGTCAAACAATGGCGTAGACAGTCAAACAGGTAGTGAACAGGGAAGCATTATCGATCGGTCGGTCGGCAACAGCTCGCCTCAGGAATCCGAAATGATAGGACACAATATTGCAAATACTGTAGATTCAGGTTTTGCGTCCTCACCGTTTTCTCAAATAAGTCAAGATACATTTTCTGCTTGTCAAAATGTGAATGTTGCTGGTGCAAATGCACTGCCGAAAAGCGTAGAGGAACAGATTCCAGACACTAATGCATTGTTATTACAATTAATGCAACAAATGGGACAAAATCTTCTAAAGTTAGACACAATGGAACAAAATCTTCAGAAGCTAGACACAATGGAACAAAATCAGAGACTAACACAGCAAAAGCTTCAGAAGTTAGACACCACACTTGAACAAACACGTGAAGATTTAACTACTGAGTTACATAAAATAGAATCGAAATGTCAGAAAGTCTGTAATGACGTAAAAACACAAATTTGTGAGCATTTCCAACCTATTTTTTCGCGTCATGAGAATGTATTACAGAATCACGAAGCAGCCATAAAAGAACTGCAAACCATTGTTCATGAAAATCATGAGACCTTGTGGGCTAAAATTGACTCAGTTGCATCTACCGATTCGGTTACGCAACTGGCAAAAACTCAGGAAAACTTAAAGAACACAGTAGATTCGATTTCAACACAAATGGACACTCTGAAACTTGGTTCAGAAAAACACACTGAGGAAATGTGTTCACTATCGGAGAAAGTAGCTGAACTTTCGAATCAGGTCACTAACTTATCTACAAAGGTAGATGATGATCTGAATGACACAAGACCCGTAGCCTTCACTGACACAGAAGAGTATGAACAAATAAGAAAATTCAAACAAAATCAGAATCAAATTAATACGCAATACAAAAGAGAAATGCGGGAAGTACAAGATCAGCTGACACAGGTAATACAAGAATTACGTATTTCAGAGGACACTCGCGCCCCAATAAGGGAAGAGGGACATATAAATACGGAAAAACCACAAAATAATAACACAGGGCATTTCGGTAATTATGAAAGGAATTGGCAAGGTGCACCGAATTTTGAGATGGAACCGCCGACACGACGTAACAATGAGCGATATGTGACTCGCCGACATGATGACTTTGACTATAAGCTGTTCATTACTACACGTAAATTCAAAACATTCAAGAATTCTGCCAACGACATTCATCCACAAGCGTGGCTCCATCAATTCTCTCATTGTTTTCCTCCCAACTGGTCATTAGAACACAGATTAGAATTTATGTGTGGCTATTTGGAGAATGAACCAGCTGTAAGAATGCGATCGGTCATTCACGATTGTCACAGTGAAGGAGATTTTTATCATGCCTTCCTCTCAACATATTGGTCTCAAGCTACACAAGACCGTGTAAAACATAACATCATAATGATGAAACGTTTCGAACAATCTGAATTTTCCAGTCTTGTGAAATATTTTGAAGACATGTTGCACAAGAATCAGTACCTGTCAAACCCATACAGCCCCTCAGAACTCATCCGCATTTGCTTAATCAAATTACCTGAACACTTACGGCATATTATTTTAGCAGGACGTTGCAAAGACGACATTGAAGCTTTTCAGGGACTGTTACAAGAACTGGAAATTGACACAGACAGTCGCGGGATGCGAAAACAGGAAAACAATCACTACAGGTCACATCCGTCTCAATTCCGTGACGACAGAAACAATAAATGGCCACGAGAAACCTATTCTTACAACGCAAATCGTGACCAAAACAGACACCACCCATATGACAACCATTGGCAGAGTAATAGTTACAGGGAAAGATCACCTTTCCGCGGTAATGACTATCACAGAGACAATCAGAGAAACAGACAATATGGGAACCAAAACTATTATTATCACGGGAGACAGAATAACTTCAGACGCAACGGTCCAGCACGCAGTTACGACTCAGGCAGAAATTCTCCACCACGTAACAGACAAGAAAGAAACTATGTAAACTACCGACATGACGACAGGCGATATGATCGTAACGACAGACCTGAACTCCATCAGAACTGGCGAGCTTTAAACAGAGCTGGGCCCTCTGGGCAAGGCGAATTTGTGGAAGTTAGGCCTCCTAATCCCAATAACGGCGCGCGCCAACAAAGAAACAGACAATGACTCGCACCGCAGGCAGCTGCGTGCGCCGGCTGGCTCCGAGAAAAATAACATTGACGCTAACCTTGAGCAAAATTCCTGTATTCTTTACGGACGAATACCGCATGATACTTGCATTCAAGTTGAAACTCTGCGTACTGAGAAGAGCAAAGGGTAAAAGATTGCACCACATTTCTCATGTAAAACCATTTATTGACAGATAATCTGCTTTTTAACTTAGTCTTTGCAATTTTCACTTCACGCTACTTGTACAATTTGTCACACTGAGAAACTGTTAACATGCAACATTTTGGTTTGCATACGAGTGGATTCTGGATTTGAGGTGCTTTCTGTGAAATGCCAGATGACACAGTGGTTGGTTTGTGTGACAGCTACACGATTATATCACGACGTTACTAATGAGTGACAATTTACAATGTTGCTTTTGCGGTGTATCTGTTTGATATCTGCACAGTTTTTTCTGAATCTTCTATAAAGTAAAACATGTTTTAGTGGTGACTTTTGTGCTATTGCTACAAGGAGACAGCCTTTTCCGTAGCACAACAATACTTTACAGCACAGTAATTTCTTCATCGCAACAATAAGCATAATAACTAAGTTATCTATACGCAAAGCATTTCACTTTTGTTTATCATGAGGTAAGTACATTGACTTCTGCAGAACTTAGCTTTCGGAGGACAATAACTACGACACTTCCCAGAGATTATCTTACAGCAAGACGCACATTTAGCGCTACAGGACACGTATTTGAGTGATTAATTTTGTACTTAAAACATTTATTTTTAGAGATTTTTGAATTACAAAGATAGTTTTTCGTGATACATTTCATTCCATTGCTGTAAGCTATTATACCTGAGGATACAATTACAATAAACCTCAGGGGGGTACACGCCTACTTTGTGTACCATGTGTTTGGCAAGCACAAGGAGCCCTAGCTAATATGGTATTTGCTTATACAATTTAACACATCGGTACCATATTTCTCTAACACATAAATTACACACCTATCTGATCATTTAACAGAGAAACAAACATCCTTTTACTACGTCAGTGACACATGTTTACGCAATTACAGAGTTGGATTACTTCACACTTAAGAAATTGTACTTTGTCTGTACTTTGTGAACTGTTCATATTTTTTTGGTACCATTGTGATACTATGAGAGCTTTGAATGATGTATTTTGGTATGAGATCATGATTTTTAAAGTACGTTTGAGGTAGATGACACTACTGAAATGAGCAGAGAATTTTCTTTAGGTTTTGAAATCATTGGAGGAAGCTACGACGTTTGACATTTGACTGAGGTGTTATGATGTTATTTTTACGACGACGATGTGTATTATGCTGTTGAGGTATGTTTATGTCAATAAAATTCTTGACCTGTGAAATGTTTTTATATGAGACTGTCACTGTAGCGGAAACTACTGTCGTAAATATTTCCGTAAGAAAGTTAAGTGACCACCAGCACATAATGTGACGTGGGCACCCAGGTGTGTCAGACACCTGGAGAACAAGCCTTTTCAGACGCTCAGGTAGAAAAGAAAGCCATTAGGGTGTGCCAGAGGCACAGGTGGAAGAGAAGGACAAAGAGAGGCCTAGACCTCTGTTAATGACATTTCTTTGTAGAGGGCATCGCTAATGCGACACGCTCGTTACTTGAAAACATATGATTTTTGTAATGCGTTGTGGGCACACAGCTGTGTCAAACACCTGGAGAACAAGCCATTTGGGTGTGCCTTTCATCGCTAATGCGACACCCTCGTTACTTAAAAATTTATGATATTTACTGAAATGCCTAATAAAATGACAAGAAATATTTTTACATCTGCACACCTGATTATGACAAGAGTCTTTGTACGAGAGTTGAGAGCAATTAAATTATGAAATGAAATGTCACATGACTACTGAATGACATTTTTATGCTTTGGTTTGCGTAATTGCTTATTTCATTTGATATCTGGTTTCCAGCTGTGTTGCAGCATTGCTTTTATAAAATGAGATGCATTTGCTAATGTGAACTCTTTCTGTCAACAGATCTATTAAATGATAATTTTGTAATCCACATTCTTTAAAAAAGGAGCACTTGGAAAGGAAAGAACAATAAGAAGTAACTCGTAACAGTAACACTTAATTTTCTTTTCAGGTACATGGTAATATTTTTTTACAATCAGTTGTTATGGTGCACCACTTTAATTACATAGACATTAAGATGTGAATATGCATTTCCCTTGTCTGCATTGTTGTTTCCTGTAATATTTTTTCTGCTTGAGCTATGTCATGTTTAGGTATAAGTTGCTGCTGTTTGTCAGGCATAGTGTTACTGAATTTGACTTTGTGTTACTCTTCTAAGCTAGTTTTTCTTGTTTCCTGCACAGTGCCTTATATTAGTTGTAATATTGCACTTGCTTTGTTAATTTATGCTGCTAGCTTTGCCAATTTGCATTTTTTGTCATTTCTGTTTGTGTTGATTTGTTGTCATGCTGCATTGCCTCGTCCCTTGGTATATATATCTGAGCTCAGTAGATTTAAGTTAGCTTAAGAGGGGGTAGACTATATAAGAAACTGACTATGGAGAATAGGTAAAGAATGCATTGCGAAGAAAGATTGGGCCCAAATGAGTATGGTACAATCAGAAATGATTATTTTGAAAGAAATATGAATACAATACAGGAACGAGGTATAGGTAGGATTTTCTTGGAAATAAATGATGAGGTAAGCAATGTGTGAACATAAATACAGAAAGCATGCTTAGATAGAATTTTTTGGTGGAAACAAAGGTTGAAATAAGATGAAAGATGTACGGAATGAAGTTGTGGGGTGGACTGCAGTACCAAATGTTACACTGAAAACAAACCCTGTTCTTTCCTTTTGTGTTATCCCACTATGTGTTTGTGTACCCTTGTGTATTTGTTTTCTTCCTGTCTCTGTGTAGTTTCATAGAATTTTTCCTTCTAATACTAAGCTACATTCACTATGATGAGGAATACTGTTCTCCTCAAATATAATTGGCATTAATAATATGGTATTTTCTTTGTAAAGATGTTAGACATTATTTATTCTGTTTTAATGCTCATGTGTGAAGTTGATGTTTCGCAAGTTATTCTGATCTTTTATGTATGTACTCATGTCATCATTCCTGTAACACTGATGTATATGTTTATTTCTATTCTTTTGTAAAGCCCTATTACTACAAATATTATCTGTATTGTTATGTTTTTAATGAAGTATTTTGTATCTTTGTAATTGTATTCTTATGTTATATAACTGTAATTGACGCCAGTTAATCCAATTAAGCAACTTGTACGCATTCATTTCACTGCACACATTCTGTTGGTCATAGTATATGGACAATATGTGAGAAGTAGGGACTGATAGTGTTTGCACGTGTGTTAATAATTCCGCAAGGGACTGGATAACAGCATTGCTGGTTCTAAGGACAATTCCACAAACTTTGTGAGTGCACAAGTGGTGGTTTATGGACTTGCTATCTTCTCTGCAAGACTCTTCGATGGTGATTGTGCACCTGCACAGTCGCAGCAGATGGCTGCTGGCCATCTCTACCAGGACTACAGTGGGTCTACACCTTTGCTGACTCACCAGTACCACAATCTCTACAAGGACTGCAGTGGGTCTGCATTTATGATGACTCACCAGTACCACAATCTCTACCAGGACTACAGTGGGTCTACTCTGTGATGACCTACCTACCAATATTCATCAACTTCGACTGACTCTGCTGTGGGTTTGCTCTGTTGTGGCCCATTACCTGTCAGCATTTCAAGAGTCAGCACTGTCTTTCTGTTAGAAGGACAACACTACTTCTTCAAGACTGCATGGACATCCACTACTTCCGTGTGCATTGCCTTTTATTGCTCAGACTTTGATAAAAGAAACGGCAGTTTTGCTGTGGTGAATGATCAGGACTGTCTTTATTGACTGTGAGAAAATTTTAGCTTTTGACCAACATTGTATAAATAAGTGTGTGCATTTGATATCTTTGTTATTGTAATTATGAAAAATTTTTTCAAATCTGTATTGGCCACTGCCCAAAAAAATTTGTAAAATTTTTTGTGGGGAGCATGGGGGCTATGTAAGTAGGCTGTTTATGTTTTTTATTGGCAACGTTACATAGCACTCTGTATGAAAATCACTGGCTGTGCTGTGTGCAGTATGTGGCTAGTTTGCATTGTTGTCTGCCATTGTTGTCATGAACTGCTATAGCTGGATGCGAACAGCGCGTAGCGCTGGGCAGTTGGAGGGGAGCCGCCAGCAGTGGTGGATGTGAGGACAGAGATGGCGGAGTTTGAAATTTGTAAAAATTGATGTCATGAGCTGCTGTATATATTATGACTATTGATGACTATTAAGGTAAATACAGTGTTTGTTCTCTATTAATATCTTTCATTTGCTAACTATCCCTATCAGTAGTTAGTACCTTCAGTGGTTTGAATCTTTTATTTAGCTGGCAGTAGTGGCGCTCGCTGTTTTGCAGTAGCTTGAGTAGCGAAGATTTTTGTGAGGTAAGTGATTTGTAAAAGGTATAGGTTAAAGTTAGTCAGGGCCATTGTTTTGTAGGGGTTATTGAAAGTCAGATTGCGTTGCGCTAAATAATATTGTGTGTCAGGTTAAGCACAGGCTTGTATAATTGTTCTAAGTGGACGTTTCACATGTAAAAGTGTTCAAAGGGGACGTTTCAAAATTAAAATCTTTAAGAGTTTACATATACAAATTCGAAGATGTTACTTATCAGCCCGCCATCGTACATTGCTTTAGAGGTTACACAGAATAATTATTATTAGTTTTAGTGGTAGTGGTCAGACTGAAATTACTGGCAGCCTGGAGTCTTGCAGTTTCTCTTAGCTGAGAAGTAAGGGGTCCAGCAGTGAAGTGATTACAAATAACGAGTATAGTGCACTCATATTAACTTGGTTGATATTAAACAGGAATGCAATGTGTGGTTGAAGCAATAGTTGCTAGTGAGATAAGTGGTATAGAGCATGGTTTTTTTCCAAACTCTTTTCCGTGGGAAGCGAGTAAGTGCTCCACGAAAAAACTACAATACTGGCCATTAAAATTACTGCACCAAGAAGAATTGCAGATGATAAACGGATATTCATTGGACAAATGTATTATACAAGAACTGACATGTGATTACATTTTCACGAAATTTGGGGGCATAGATCCTGAGAAATCAGTACCCAGAACAACCACCTCTGGCCGTAATAACGGCCTTGATACGCCTGGGCATTGAGTCAAACAGAGCTTGGATGGCGTGTACAGGTACAGCTGCACATACAGCTTCAACACGATACCACAGTTCATCAAGAGTAATGACTGGTGTATTGTGATGAGCCAGTTACTCGGCCACTATTGACCAGACGTTTTCAATTGGTGAGAGATCTGGAGAATGTGCTAGCCAGGGCAGCAGTCGAACATTTTCTGTATCCAGAAAGGCGCATACAAGACCTGCAACATGCCGTCGTGCATTATCCTGTTGAAATGTAGGGTTTCGCAGGGTTCGAATGAAGGGTAGAGGCACGGGTCGTAAAACATTTGAAATGTAACGCCCACTGTTCAAAGTGCCGTCAATACGAACAAGAGGTGACCGAGACGTGTAACCAATGGCACCCCATACCGTCACCCCAGGTGATACGCCAGTATGGCGATGACGAATACACGCTTCCAATGTGCGTTCACCGCGATGTCGCCAAACACGCATGCGACCATCATGATGCTGTAAACAGAACCTGGATTCATCCGAAAAATTGACGTTTTGCCATTCGTGCACCCAGGTTCGTCGTTGAGTACACCATCGCAGGCGCTCCTGTCTGTGATGCAGGCGTCAAGGGTACCCGCAGCCGTGGTCTCCATGCTGCTGCAAATATCGTCGAACTCTTCGTGCAGATGGTTGTTGTCTTGCAAACGTCCCCATCTGTTGACTCAGGGATCGAGACGTGGCTGCACGATCCGTTACAGCCATGCGGATAAGATGCCTGTTATCTCACTGCTAGTGATACGTCCTGAACCCACCGATTCCATATTCTGCTAACAGTCATTGGATCTCGACCAATGCGAGCAGCAATGTCGCGATACGATAAACCGCAATCGCGAAAGGCTACAATCCGACCTTCATCAAAGTCGGAAACGTGATTGTACGCATTTCTCCTCCTTACACGAGGCAGCGCAACAACGTTTCACCAGGCAACGCCGGTCAACTGCTGTTTGTGTATGATAAATCGGTTGGAAACTTTCCTCATGTCAGCACGTTGTAGGTGTCGCCACCGGCGCCAACCTTGTGTGAATGCTCTGAAAAACTAATCATTTGCATACCACAGCATCTTCTTCCTGTCTATTAAATTTCTCGTCTGTAGCACCTCATCTTCGAGGTGCAGCAATTTTAATGGCCAGTGGTGTATTAATAATATGGCGTTTTTCTTTTACGACATTTTCAAATACTAACTTTTTTAAATTTTATTGTCTTTGTTACTGGTCATGATTTAAAATTGAAGTAACAATTGAATAAAAAAGCTTTTCTCATTTTTAAAATTTTATTAACTTTCAGAATAAACAAGGTGTTCCATACGAGTACCAGGATTGTCAAAGAGTTCAGTCAGAGGAAAAGACTGGGAGCCCTGATATAGAGGAAACGTGTGTTGTGACAAGTGTCTGCGCTCAATGTTCATAGCTTATCTCTCTGAGAATGAGTTTTACATAGCACTCGCAATGCGCTGAGAATATTGCTTCAGTAATTTATAAAAAAGTTTTGGAAATAAGCAGTACCAGTTGTCTCATTGACTCAATGGTTAAGAGGATAATTTTAGTTAGAGGATTATTTTTCGTTCAGAAGTTTAGTGAGGCACTAATGTTGTTGATTTGTGTGGGTAGGCGGGGGATTGGGGGGGGGGGGATGAGGTAGGGGTAATTGTCTTTGAAAAACTGCGAACCTGGCTAGAGCTAATTGTCATTCACATTGTGCAACGTGTCTTTTATTTCTGCCAGACAAAAGTGAGAGAAATATATTAATTTTGATAAAAATATGCAATGCATGAATAAAGGTTTGCCTCACGAAAGGCACGCTACGAATGCGATGGCACGATGTCGCTAGTAACAGTACACAAATCGAGATAAGACCAAATTTTCTACCGTACTGAATCACCGTCATTTAAATTCTAAAGCTGTTGCACACCATGACCTTTTCATGTAGGAGGTCCTGGTGGCTATTGAGCGTCATCATTATTTGAAGGTCGTGGCCGTGGAAATACTATACTGACTTCCTCGTAGAAGCGGTAATGAATATTAATTCGCACTTGGTAAGAATAGATCTGCAGATACGACTTGCGGTGAATAAAATACTTAAACGACATGAGGCGATAAGCAGTCGGACGTTTTGCCTTCAAACAATGTGCGCAGTATTTCTTGATAAATCTACCAGGAAAGTATAACATAATGAAATTGAATCAGTCTGGTAGTAGCAAGAGGCAGAATCTGCAGCACCCCAGAAAATGAAGTCTCATGTTCATAATATATCGTTGATTTCTCATAAACAACGAATGAAATACAGAGGTTATTTATTTCGCCTAATGCATTCTGTCTGCGAATTACAATTAGGATCTGATATTAGATTTATATTTTGTGATATGACATATTATAAGACGCGCTTCAACTGGTGGGTTTCAATCGGTAGCTTACATTTGAAGGCTCGTGACAGTTCGAATGTAGGCAAACCGGACGAAAGTTAGACACTCCCAAGAGACATCACATTGTGCTATGTAACACCGTCTGTAGCTTTGAGAACGAACTCAGTTCGGCAAGGAATAAGAGTCCACGAGTTTCTTTAGGTATTTCGTATCACGTCGAAGCCACTCATTGATGATTAGATCCTGTACAGCAAAAAAAAACCCTCTTGCGACCCATCCAAGAATACTGATAAAGCGTGTGGGACCCGTGCCATATAGGACTGACAGGGGATATTGAAGGCATACACAGAAGAGTAGCACAAATGGTCACATTGATCCATAGGAGAGTGTTAGAGATGTGCTGAAAGAACTGAACTGGCAAACACTTGAACACGGACGTAAACTATCCCGAGAAATCCTAGTTACAAAGTTTTAAGAGCCGTCTTTAAATGATGACTATAGGAATATGCTACAACATCCTACATATCACTCGTGAGGACAAGGTTAATTGCAGCAGGAATTTAAACAATCATTCTTCCCGCGCTCCGTAGGTGAGTGAAACGGGAAAAACCATTATAACTGGTACAACCACTTCACAGTGGTTTGCAGAGCATAGATGTGAAAGTAGATGATGATGATATCAATGAAAGGGCAACAATTGGTTACTGGGAATACTGAAATAGTATTCCCGATTCATATTCACAGGAATCTGAATGAGTGAAGCCACGGAAAACAGCCTCGAAACATCAACAACCTTCTCCGACATTAACTACGTAGTTCACACATTGCGGAATAAACGCCCCGTTGAGTCGTCGGTGCACTCAATCGCTTGCATCATTTATAAGGAGCAATCAAAAAGTTTCGGTTCGAAGGCCAGAATCGGTATCCAACCAGGCAAAATAGCCATGAGCATTGCGGCAATCATCCACCGACGCAACAGGTTGAAGACAGCCTTTTGGTAAAACACAGTGTCCGTCTGCGTGAAGAAGTCCTTAACTAAGTGCTGAACATCCTGTTCCGACAGGAATCTCGACCCTTCAAGGCCTTTCTTAAGACACTAAAGGCGTGATAAACCCTTCAAGGCCTTTCTTAAGGGATTGAAAGCGTGTGGAAAGAAGGGGCTGTAGGGCGGGTCTCGACTGTGTCCCATTTGAGATAGTGTAACTTCTGTGTTACGACATTTGCTGCCATATGGGAACGTGCGTTGTCATGAAGCAGCAGCAACCCATGTCGCACCATTCCACAACGATCGTTTGTGACAGACATGCTGCCCCACACACATTCTTCATTCTCTGATGGATGTCTACCGCTGTTTGTCCTTCAGCAGCCAAGGAAAGAGTAACAGCACGTTGATCCTGTTTGCACGCACTTGGTATAACGTCGCCATAGTTTACGTTTCCTCATTTACCGAACGCAGGTCGGAAAGTCACGAATGACACATAAATGCCATGCCTTCAAATAGCTGCTTAACCGTATCGGAGTTGCGGTACGCTGCGTATACACTGCAGCAACGCCCTGAAACTAAAACTCTTTGATCGCCCTTTACATTTTGTCCGACGAGCTCATAATAAAATAGACACTAAGCAATAACGAGATACAGTGCTCCGCTACTAGTTAAACTTACTCTCACCATCATACATAACTCCCTACAGACAATTATAAGTCAAGGGCTAGTAAAATACTTAACGCTGACAACAGACATTGAAATTTGTGGCAAATATCTGTTCCTGCAAAACTGTACACACTATCTGATCAAAAGTATCCGCACTCCCTTATGTAAGGCGGAACTGACCATTAATGTCACGGAAAGCCAGTATAAAAGAAGGCGGGGAGTATTGTATTGTTAGTAGAGAAGCAGTAACAGCAGATTGGGTCGGTCAGGAGAGCCCAGCCTCTTGCAACGTGGACTAGTCTTGGACGTCAGTCAAATGGGGCAGTCAAATGAAAATGAACACCCGACACAACGGGACTATGGAACGGTTCCATTCAAAAGTAATTCAAAATGCGTTAAGGCATTAATCCCATTGGGAGACGAGATTATCAATTCCTGATTTGTAGAACGCGATCGACCACTAACGGATCCAGAACAACACCCACTCTTGCGCTTCCTCTGCTCGTCGAGTTCATCGAGCGACGAAGCACCATAAATGCGTAGCGCTATGAAAACACTTTGCGGTAACTGCGATGCGCCTTGAAGTCAGTACTCCCAGGAATGCTGTCGGGCAGCATCATCTTGTTGCACGATAACGCCCCCCCCCTCCCTCTCCCCACTCTGCCCATCGGACGAAGGCTACACTTCGGCAATTTTGTTCGGAAACGCTGCCCACTTCACCATATGATTTTTACATCTTTGGCGACCTGAAGAAAGACGTGCGTGGAGATCATTTTCAGTCGAATGAGACAGTGCAATAGTGAGTACGGCTGTGGATCCGTCAATGCCCAAACTCGTTCTACGAAACAGGAATTGATCGTCTCGTCTCCGAGTGGGATAAATGTCTTAACGCCTCTGGTGATTACTTTTAGTTGGAATCATCCCATGGTTCCGTTGTGTCGGATATTCGATTTTCATTTGATTGGCCCTCAAACACGGTCCAGTCACATTAATGTGATCACTGCCAATGTTCGACATCAACGAGCAATAGCCGCTCACAGATGGCAAGTGGCACACTAGCAGTAGAAGGCATATAAAGCGTGTCGGCGGGACGCGGGAAACAATGCAGGCATTGTTGCCATCTCGTGGTCGTGCGGTAGCGTTCTCGCTTCCCATGCCCGGGTTCCCGGGTTCGATTCCCGGCGGGGTCAGGGATTTTCTCTGCCTCGTGATGGCTGGGTGTTGTGTGCTGTCCTTAGGTTAGTTAGGTTTAAGTAGTTCTAAGTTCTAGGGGACTGATGACCATAGATGTTAAGTCCCATAGTGCTCAGAGCCATTTGAACCATTTTTTGCATTGTCGCTGTGGGCAAACGGAGCTATTTATCAGACCTCCAAAAGGAAATTATCATTGGCTTTCGGGCCAAGGATGAAAGCTACGTCTGCGTTTGTAAACTACGTCTATGTTTGTAAACTGTTCGTGTGAAATCGTGGTTAAAGTATACCATACGTGTCAGAATGGTGCTACCCAAAACTGACTCCGAGGCAACTGTGCTGCATCACGGGCAATATGTAACAGGGGTGAACGACAGCTGCGGAGATATGTTACAGACGAATAGACGTGCAACTGTTGTGCAGCAGACCAGCCAGATGCACCGAGGAGCTACCAACTGTCTCCTCAACGACCGTTCAGCGAATGTTGCTGCGATGGACCACCGCAGCAAGCGCCTGGTTCGAGCACCCATGCTGACTGCTGTTCAGGCCAGTACCACAGCTGGAAGTCCACTGAGTGGCGAAAGATGGCTCTTTTAGATAAATCATGTTCCATTGGTGTGTATAGCCCTACAACAATAGTCGGTAGGATCCAGGCTGCAGGAAGGAGCGTTGGGTCAACAGATGTGTGCATCTATCCTTGGTGGCCATATCCACCGCTACAAGCAGTCGTTTTTCCTTGCCACGATGGGATCAACTGCAGGACAATGCAATGTGACACACAGCTTGCAGTGTACGTGCGTGGTTTGAAGAGCATCAGGATGAGTGTATCGTACTCCTCCGGTCACCAAACGCCCCGGATTTAAGCCCAGTTGTGAATCCATGGGACCACGTCGATCGGGCTGTTCGCGTCATGGATCCTCGACCATAAAACCTAGCGTAGCTGGCCAAGGCATTGGAGTCAGCATGGCTCCATACGGCAGTCGGTACCGGCCAGAACCTCACTGACTGTCTTCCAGCACATACGCGCTGCAAAACTTGGTTCAAATGGCTCTGAGCACTATGGGACTTAAAATCTAAGGTTATCAGTCTCATAGAACTTAGAACTAATTAAACCTAACTAACCTAAGGACCCGAGGCAGGTTTCGAACCTGCGACTGTAGCGGTGCGCGGTCAAAACTTGGTTATTCAGGCTTTTGACAGGTGGTCACATTAATGTGTCTGGACTGAGTACATCAGGGACATTTCAACCCTTCTAAAGCTACCCAAATCGACTGTTGCTGGTGTGATTGTGAAGTGGAAAAGCGAGGAAATAATCGCAGCTACACCAAGTCCAGGCAGTCCTCATGCCTGACGGACCAAGATCGTCGAACATAGCGGAGGACGGTTGCAAAACAGCGAATGAAATCAACGGAAGGAATCTTTCGCGAGTTGCAGAGTGCTACCAGAAGTTCAGGTAGCACAATGGCTGTGCGTAGGGAGTTAAAATCAATGGGATACAGTGGTTGACCAGCTCCTCAAAAGCACGTATTTCTGTAGTCAATGCTAAATGACGCTGGAGGTGGTGCAAAGAGCGACGCAACTGGGCAGTAGATCACTAGAAACGAGTGGTTTGGGTTTAGCGAATGCTTGGAGGAGGAACTCCCGCATCATGTATAGTGCTAGGAGTGAAGTACGGTGGAGGTATGGTTACGGCATGAGGGTGTTCTTTGTATTTAGGGTGTGGTCCCTTTATTGCGCATATGAAAATGCTCCCCTCATGAACCAAGGACCTTGCCGTTGGTGGGGGGGCTTGCGTGCCTCAGCGATGCAGATAGCCTTACCGTATGTGTGCAACCACTACGGAGGGGTATCTGTTGAGAGGCCAGACAAATGTGTGGTTCCTGAAGAGGGGCAGCAGCCTTTTCAGTAGTTGCAAGGGCAACAGTCTGGATGATTGACTGATCTGGCCTTGTAACAATAACCAAAACGGCCTTGCTGTGCTGGTACTGCGAACGGCTGAAAGCAAGGGGAACCTACGGCCGTAATTTTTCCCGAGGACATGCAGCTTTACTGTATGATTAAATGATGATGGTGTCCTCTTGGGTAAAATAATCCCCCATTCGGATCTCCGGGCGGGGACTACTCAAGAGGATGTCGTTATCAGGAGAAAGAAAACTGGCGTTCTACGGATCGGAGCGTAGAATGTCAGATCACTTAATCGGGCAGATAGGTTAGAAAATTTAAAAAGGGAGATGGATAGGTTAAAGTTAGATATAGTGGGAATTAGTGAAGTTCGGTGGCAGGAGGAACTAGACTTCTGGTCAGGTGACTACAGGGTTATAAACACAAAATCAAATAGGGGTAATGTAGGAGTAGGTTTAATAATGAATAGGAAAATAGGAATGTGGGTAAGCTACTACAAACAGCATAGTGAACGCATTATTGTGGCCAAGATAGATACGAAGCCCACACCTACTACAGTAGTACAAGTTTATATGCCAACTAGCTCTGCAGATGACGAAGAAATTGAAGAAATGTATGATGAAATAAAAGAAATTATTCAGATAGTGAAGGGTGAAAAAAATTTAATAGTCATGGGTGACTGGAATTCGGTAGTAGGAAAAGGGAGAGAAGGAAACGTAGTAGGTGAATATGGACTGGGGCTAAGAAATGAAAGAGGAAGCCGCCTGGTAGAATTTTGCGCAGAGCACAACTTAATCATAGCTAACACTTGGTTTAAGAATCATGAAAGAAGGTTGTATACATGGAAGAACCCTGGAGATACTAAAAGGTATCAGATAGATTATATAATGCTAAGACAGAGATTTAGGAATCAGGTTTTAAATTGTAAGTCATTTCCAGGTGCGGATGTGGACTCTGACCACAATCTATTGGTTATGGCCTGTAGATTAAAACTGAAGAAACTGCAAAAAGGTGGGAATTTAAAGAGATGGGACCTGGATAAACTGAAAGAACCGTAGGTTGTACAGAGTTTCAGGGAGAGCATAAGGGAACAATTGACAGGAATGGGGGAAAGAAATACAGTAGAAGAAGAATGGGTAGCTTTGAGGCATGAAGTAGTGAAGGCAGCAGAGTATCAAGTAGGTAAAAAGACGAGGGCTAGTAGAAATCCTTGGGTAACAGAAGAAATACTGAATTTAATTGATGAAAGGAGAAAATATAAAATGCAGTAAATGAAGCAGGCAAAAAGGAGTACAAGCGTCTCAAAAATGAGATCGACAGGAAGTGCAAAATGGCTAAGCAGGGATGGCTAGAGGACAAATGTAAGGATGTAGAGGCTTATCTCACGAGGGGTAAGAAAATTAAAGAGACCTTTGGAGAAAAGAGAACCACTTGCATGAATATCAAGAGCTCAGATGGAAACCCAGTTCTAAGCAAAGAAGGGAAAGCAGAAAGGTGGAAGGAAAATATAGAGGGTCTATACAAGGGCGATTTACTTGAGGACAATATTATGGAAATGGAAGAGGATGTAGATGAAGATGAAATGGGAGATACGATACTGCGTGAAGAGTTTGACAGAGCACTGAAAGACCTGAGTCGAAACAAGGCCCCCGGAGTATACAACATTCCATTGGAACTGCTGACGGCCTTGGGAGAGCCAGTCCTGACAAAACTCTACCATCTGGTGAGCAAGATGTATGAAACAGGCGAAATACCCTCAGACTTCAAGAAGAATGTAATAATTCCAATCCCAAAGAAAGCAGGTGTTGACAGATGCGAAAATTACCGAACAATCAGTTTAATAAGCCACAGCTGCAAAATACTAACACGAATTCTTTACAGACGAATGGAAAAACTAGTAGAAGCCGACCTCGGGGAAGATCAGTTTGGATTCCGTATAAATACTGGAACGCGTGAGGCAATACTGACCTTACGACTTATCTTAGAAGAAAGAATAAGGAAAGGCAAACCTACGTTTCTAGCATTTGTAGACTTAGAGAAAGCTTTTGACAATGTTGACTGGAATACTCTCTTTCAAATTCTAAAGGTGGCAGGGGTAAAATACAGGGAGCGAAAATCTATTTACAATTTGTACAGAAACCAGATGGCAGTTATAAGAGTCGAGGGACATGAAAGGGAAGCAGTGGTTGGGAAGGGAGTAAGACAGGGTTGTAGCCTCTCCCCGATGTTATTCAATCTGTATATTGAGCAAGCAATAAAGGAAACAAAAGAAAAATCCGGAGTAGGTATTAAAATCCATGGAGAAGAAATAAAAACTTTGAGGTTTGCCGATGACATTGTAATTCTGTCAGAGACACCAAAGGACTTGGAAGAGCAGTTGAACGGAATGGACAGTGCCTTGAAAGGAGGATATAAGATGAACATCAACAGAAGCAAAACGAGGATAATGGAATGTAGTCGGATTAAGTCGGGTGATGCTGAGGGAATTAGATTAGGAAATGAGACACTTAAAGTAGTAAAGGAGTATTGCTATTTGGGGAGCAAAATAACTGATGATGGTCGAAGTAGAGAGGATATAAAATGTAGACTGGCAATGGGAAGGAAAGCGTTCCTAAAGAAGAGAAATTTGTTAACATCGAGTATAGATTTAAGTGTCAGGAAGTCATTTCTGAAAGTATTTGTATGGAGTGTAGCCATGTATGGAAGTGAAACATGGACGATAAATAGTTTGGACAAGAAGAGAATAGAAGCTTTCGAAATGTGGTGCTACAGAAGAATGCTGATGATTAGATGGGTAGATCACATAACTAATGAGGAAGTATTGAATAGGATTGGTGAGAAGAGGAGTTTGTGGCACAACTTGACAAGGAGAAGGGATCGGTTGGTAGGACATGTTCTGAGGCATCAAGGGATTACCAATTTAGTATTGGAGGGCAGCGTGGAGGGTAAAAATCGTAGAGGGAGACCAAGAGATGAATACACTAAGCAAATTCAGAAGGATGTAGGTTGCAGTAGGTACTGTGAGATGAAGGAACTTGCACAAAATAGAGTAGCATGGAGAGGTGCATCAAACCAGTCTCAGGACTGACGACCACAACAACAACAACAACATGAAAATGCTAAATGCGGAAGAATGTGAACACATTTTGCAGCATTATGTATGCTGTACAGTAGAAGAACAGTTTGTAGACGATGATTGTCGTATAAGCATGACAGTGTTCTCTATCATAAACCAGCATGTGTGAGCCAGTGTTTTGCTCCAGTAACATTCCTGAAATGGACTAGTCTGCCCAGAATCCCAACCTGAACCCAATGGAACATCATTAGGATGAGTTAGTCTCTTGAGGTAGAATGGGCTGCCATTCCTCAACAGGCGTTCAGAAACCGCATTGAAAGTGTCCTGAGCGGAGTTGGAACTATCATAAACGTGAAGGGTGGACGCATAGTGTATAATAACCACTAATATTTGTCTGGGTACTTGTTGTCGGACAGTGCACACGTTAATGCCACTGCATTTTTGCACCATCAGTGGGAGAATCAATCCGCTGTCGTCAAATGTTTCGTTTTTCACGCAAGATGCCGAGGTGCTTATATTACTTGCGGACAGAGAGTGTTGATTTGTTCCGCATTTATTGTATCAGTTGCAGACACGTACGGAAACAAAAAAAACATTTCCATTGCATGTAGCCTTGCACTTAACCACTGAGATACAGAAACAATTAAGCAAGTGGATAATTATCTTTCAAACTTGGATTTACGGCTGGTTTTCTGAAAATGGAAGTCACCTCCCAAATATTATGAATTGGTATGATACCAGCAGTGCTGACGCTACGCCTGGTATTTAGCTGATAAGAATTAGGCTCTACAATACTGGTTGGATTTCGATGAGTCTTATCCATATTTTGTGGCATATAATGAAAAATGTTACGCGCACGCACACTGAGCATTCATATTTTTGACTGAGATACATTGTTCAAGATTAATACTGCGTAGATAAACGCAAATTTGTGTTCGGCAACTGCATATTTATTTCGTTTGTACCAGATGTATCCCAGCTGTGCATTTTCAACATTTGGCGGCATAAAGAACAATCCATTACCTTTCTTTCATTGATATTTCAGTAGTGTATCGTAAGGTCATCCATAAAGTAGTACAACAAGGTGCCAAGCACAGCGTTATATGCTCCACCGCGGCGGTTGGAGCCTGCGAGTTACAGACGCTGGTCGGAGCAAAGAGATGCTTTCACACGCGACGCCTGTGGCGAAGGCGTACAGGCATTCGATTTACTTATCGATGTACACAATGTGATCAAAAGTATTCGGACTCGTGGCTGAAAGTGACTTACAAGTTCATGGCGCCCTCCATCGGTAATACTGGAATTCAATGTGGTATTGGCCCACCCTTTGCATTGATGACAGCTTCCACTCTCGCAGGCATACGTTCAGTCACGTGCTGGAAGGTTTTTTGTGGAATGACAGTCCATTCTTCATGGAGTGCTGAACTGAGGAGAGATATCGATGTCGGTCGGTGAGGCATGGCACGAAGTAGGCGTTCTAAAACATTCCAAATGTGTTCTATGAGATTCAGGTCAGGACTCTGTGCAGGCAAGTCCATTATAGGGATGTTATTGTCGTGTAACCACTCCGCCACAGGCCATGAATTATGAACAGGTGCTCGATCGTGTTGAAAGATGCAATCGCCATCTCTGAATTTATCTTTAACAGTGGGAAGCAAGAAGATGCTTAAAACATCAATGTAGGCCTATGCTGCGATAGTGACACGCAAAACAACAGAGGGTGCAAGCCCCCTCTATGAAAAATACGACCACACCATAACACCACCGCCTCCGAATTTTGCTGTTGGCACTACACACTCTGACAGATGATGTTCACCGGGCATTCGCCATACCCACACCCTGCCATCGGTTCGCCACATTGTATACCGTGATGCATCACTCCACACAATGTTTTTCCACTGTTCAATCGTTCACAATGTTTACCCTCCTTACAACAAGTGAGACGTCGTTTGGCATTTACCGGAGTGATGTGTGGCTTATGAGCAGCCGCTCGACCATGATATCTAAGTTTTCTCACCTCCCGTCTAACTGTCATAATACTTGCAGTGGATCCTGATGCTATTTGGAATTCCTGTGTGATGGTCTGGATATATGTCTGCCTATTACGACCCTCTTCAACTGTCGGCGGTCTCTTTCAGTCAACAGACGAGGTTGGCCTGCACGTTTTTGTGCTGTATGTGTCCCTTCACGTTTCCACTTCACTATGACATCGGAAACAGTGGAACTTGGGATGGTTAGGAGTGTGGAAATCTCGCGTACAGATGTATGACACAAGTGACACCCAATCACCTGACTACGTTCGAAGTCCGTGAGTTCCGCGAAGCGGCCCATTCTGCTCACTCACGATGTCTAACGACTACTGAGGTCGCTGATATGGAGTACCTGGGAAAATTTGGCAGAATAATGCACCTAATTTGAGAAACGTGTGTTTTTGAGGATGCACGGATACTTTTGATCACATAGTGTATGCTCGGCGGCGATGACACCATGACGACTTCTCTGCAATTCAATTATCCTATGAGCCGGATTATATGCTTTGTCCAAATTAAAACCATTATCTCTATTCATTAAATTATTACCTGATCTCTCTATAGCTTCCTTGAAGACAGAATCCCAAAAGGAAGAGGTTAGGTTTGTATGTGTAGGTTTAAGTTGTACGGGATGTCCTAATGTGCCATCAACTTTACGGCGAACGACATCATCCAAAAAGGGGAGACAGTGGAAGAAATTTTATTTGCGCGGATTCATGCCCGAAATTTAATGGGCTGCACATGTACATGTTTGCAACAGAAAATGTGTCACACTTACACATTTCTCTACAGGGAACTTTCCTGTTGCAGACTTCATGTCCTTGCTCACTTGAGAAAGAGCGGCTACAAATACTATCAATATTGTTTTACAAGTAAATTAAATTCAGTCCCAATCCCCGATTCAGAACAATGCTTTAGGGATATTTTTTGTGATTGTAAGATAAAGGCCGGAACTGAAAAACACTTTACATCCTACTCTCTATTTACTATGCGATAGGGTGGATCTCGGTCAGCTCTTACCATTCGGTCATGGCATAAGGGGGAAAAAATTACAGTAATAGGAAAGTGACCTGGCGTATGGTATCCGAAATCATAGCAGACAAAACTGAAACACGGACACAGTCTGCAGTGACGCTCTCGGTAACTGTTTACTGTGAGTCACTGCAGGAAGTCTGCCAGATCTCTTCTTAATTGCTAATTAAACACCACGAATGCAGCTCAAATGAGAGGCAACGGAGCCCATGCCGAAGAGCCTAGCGATTTACACAGGATGGGGGCAAACGAGCGAGGTCAATTACGGAACTAACGTCAATGTTTGATGACATATTTCTTGTTTCTGCCTTACGGCAGAGGAATAAGTCACGTGTGCTGATCTGTTTCACATATATTAAGGAATAATTTCTCTTCAGCTGACGTTTAACTATCAATCGATTTATTTGGAGGGAAGGAGAGAGAACTGTAAAGAAAAGAGAATGACTCATGGGAATTACAGGAAATTCATGCACTTTGTTACTGAAAGTAACTAATGGCAACGAGTGACGTTTCAGGCAAATAAAGGTATATCACTGAAAAACATAGTAATAGGACATAATTTGAGGCTATACATCCAGTTTCAAATTTAACTTACAAAAAATTTCTCTTTCCTTCATTCTACATCTACATCCATACTCGGAAAACTACCTTGAAGTGCATGGCACGAGGAACTTCCCTTTGTTTCAGTTATTAGGGCTCCTTCCCGTTGACTTCGCGTTTGAAGTATTGAAAGAATGATTGTTTAAATGCCTCTGTGTGCGCTGTAATTAACCTAATCTTGTCTCGCGATACCTATGGGTGCAATGCATAGGCTTTTGTAGCACGTTCTTCATTAAACTAGTTTTTGGATTCATGGATCATCATCAGCTCACAATAGACGGTTTCAACCACAGATAAAATAACTGCTGGGAAGATAGATTATAAAACAGCAGACGTTTGTCTGCATGCAGGTATTACTGTCTGTATAATGTCTCTGTCTGCTCTACGCTAATTATTCACCTGATACCGTAAGAAGCCAACACGCCATCTGTTACTAATATGACCACCTTCCAAAAGTCTGAAGAACCATCTTTCGCCTGAACATGGCCCGCAAGGATGGATGAATGCTTGTGCTGATCCATCTTGCCTTTCAGAACGAGACTACCCAGAGAATGCCACGAAAACATTCGCCAGACCATAATGCTCCCTCCTCCGGACTGGGACCCTTCCGACGATTGTTGCACCGTGTTTGGTTTCAGCCGTTTCAAGCCATACACGTCAACAGTCATGGGTTCGATGGAGCACAAAATGTGACTCATCTGAAAAGGCCACGTGTCGCCGCTCAGTGGACGTCCAGTTGCGGTACTGACGTGCAAATTCCAGTCTTCGTCGCCGATGGACATCAGTCAGCATGGGTACATGAACTAGGCGCCTGATGTGGAGGTCCATATGCAGCAACATATGCTGAGTGATCGTTCAGGAGACACTGTTGGAAGCACCTTGGTTTATCTGGGCGGTCAGTCGTTCAGCAGCTGCACGTCTATTCGCCAGTACACCTATCCGTAGCCGTCATTCACCACCGTCAACTCTGGCCCGTGCTTCACCACAGTTGCCTCGGCGCCGTTTTTGGATAGCGTCATTTTGCCATGCGCAGAATACTTTAATCACGGAGGCATGCGAAGTTTCTCGAAAATGCTTCCACCCTTAGCCCGAAAGCCAATAATCACGTCCTTTTGGACGTCAGATAAATCGCTCCGTTCCGCTTTGGGACAACGACTGCATTGTTGTCCGCATCCTCGCGACACGATTTATATACCCTCCACTGCTAATGCTGCCACCTGCCATCTGTGAGTGATTATTGCACGTTGTCGGCGAACATAGGCGGTAGTCACATTAATGTGAGTGGACTGTGTAAATTGTGAACTGTGTTCAGATAATGACTCTTAATGCGAAAAACATTTCAAAACTGTGGACTGCTCAACAAGAAGTGGTAAGGTGCATGTTAGAAAATATTGCGATAGGCATGAAAACAAACAAATGGATCGGGAAACAATATTGAATGAACACCCGATTATGACAGTAATGAAAATGAAATTGAGTTGGGAACGACATCTAAGCAGGCAAAATAATTCTCCGCTGTAATTAATGAAATGAAGCTACATGAAATTATAAAACATACAGGAGCTGCGTCTAGGTGAAAACTATGATGAACAGAGAAGTGTAGAAGAGGGCTTGATCCAGCAGTCGACGTCGAGTGACTAACGATGAAGATAATACTAAGTATGTGGCACCAGATGTCTACGCACAGGTCACGCAATCTCCGTAAATTACGAACTTGTAGTTTGTTGCATGGATATGGCGCCAGACAGCGTCCCATTGAGTTCCATCAGGTTTAGATTGACGAATCTGATGGCCAAGACATCAACGTCAGTTCATTGTCTAGCTCCTTAAGACACTGTAGCAAAAGTCTGGTCGTGTGACACCGACAGTTATCCTGCTGGAACATGCCACGCCCTCGAGAGAGAGATCAAGCGTGATGGGATGCAGGTGGTCTGCAATAAAGTCCACATAGCCCATAGTTCTCATGGTGCCTTCAGCTACTATCATAGGTAGGGTCGGTTCGAGAACATTATTCCGGCCGGTCGGGATGGCCGAGCGGTTCTAGGCGCTACAGTCTGGAACTGCGCGACCGCTACGGTCGCAGGCTCGAATCCTGCCTCGGGCATGGATGTGTGTGATGTCCTTAGGTTAGTTAGGTTTAAGTAGTTCTAAGTTCTAGGGGACTAATGACCTCAGATGTTAAGTCCCATAGTGCTCAGAGCCATTTGAGCCAAAATTATTCCACACAAGTGACTTATCATTTGCTCCCCCCACTCCCTCCTCGACCCCTCTCCTCGCCTCTCCCCGCTTTTCACCCGTGCCAATTTTCGCTGCTAATTGCGATATGCACAGTATACAAATCCTCCGTTTTGCAAGCGGATACTACTGATAGTGATACGTCCTGTATAGAAATCTTAGAGTTTGGTAGCCCCCAAAGCGATCAAAGCGGCGGTTTGTGTCACTTGGACCTAAAACCAGCTCTGATCACAGGTCCCATGGGAGCTTAGGCGAATGTTCCCCAGAGCGTAAGAATGTACTTATCCGCCAGCGTCCGTTGCGCGGTGTGTGTTTCCAGCAGCCCTTCTCCCGAATGACGGGTTGGCTAGTGGAACAACATACATGACTCATTCTACAAAGCGACACGTTTCTTGTGATTCACGGTTCACGATCGGTTATCAGGATCTTTATTAAACATGTCAATATCCGACGATTTCAGTTTCGATTACGAACAACATTTAAGCGAACTTTACCTCCAAGGATGAGTTACGATTTCGTGAAAGCATAAAGCATAGGGTAAGGCATCTACATTAGGGGAGGCAAGTCGGGCTTGTTCGCCCCGCACGGGTTCTCACCCCCCCCCCCCCCCCATGGCAGTCAGGCAGAGCTTCCTTCCTCAGCTCCCCACAACCGCCGCTGATAATAGTGCAATTTACAGTTAACACATTGTATAAAAATCGTTGTACATATGTATGTTTGTTCCACATCTGCTCTTTAACTACTAGATCGATTTTAACCAAACTTGGTATACATGTCATTTACTATCTGGAAAGAAGCACTTTGGGAATGGGAGTGAGAGGGAAGAGAGGGGGAAAGGGGGCAACTTATAAGCATAGCTCAGAAACATGTGTAGCCATTTCAACCAAATTTTTATATGCCTTATCAGCTATTTGCATTATTTGTGTAAATATACCCCTCAGGGGTGAAGTTCTGACAAGTAAATATATTCGATGTTAGTATTGAGTCTATAATTTTCGGGGTCGCTAGGCTCACTGTGACAGCCCCGATGACATTTCAGTCTTGGAGGTTGGGGGGGGGGGGAGGAGTTTCTGCAAAGCCAGTACCACATCAGCATATCTCAGTTATGCCTGAAGCTAGACACACGTATCAAATTCTGTATGGGAAACATTATTGTGACAGTAATACACCTGTAGCACCCCTACTGCTGTGGGTGGGGATGAACAGTAGTAACATTAAAGCATAACTCAGAAACACCTGGAGCCATTTAAACCAAATCTGGTATATAAAAAGAGCTTACATTTCGTAGAGTGGCTAAACATCCGGAATATTTTAGGCAACTAGAACTGCCATTTGTTCTGGGGTGGAAGGTGTTAGCTAGAATGCTACATCCTCTAGAAAATTTTATCTGCTTACCTTTTGAAAACGATTCTCGGTTTAAATAACTGTTGGCTGTTGAATATTAATGTGCGTCAGAATCAGTCGGTGTGGGATGCTAATTAAAACGTCCTCTCTGTAGGTATGAAACAGTTGAGAATCAGGCGGTTGCCATCGGCACACCTTTTTAATATACAAGGGGCTATCAGAAAGTTTCCGTTCAAACACCTACAGTCCAGAACCTCTGTGCTAATCAGGCACATTCGCCGTGAGCATTGAGGCGACCATATCACCGACGCTCCTTGCTGGAGACACTGGTTTTATGAAACACCATGGACTGTTGCGAGAAGAAGTCCGTAACTAGGTGTTACGCATCCTCGTCCGGCAGGAACAGTCGACCTTCCAACTCCTTTTTTAAGGGACCGAAGGCGTGGTAATTACATGGGGAGAGATCAGAGCTATAAGGCAGGTGCTCGAGTCTCTCCCACTTGAGTTGTCCATAAATGGATGAGGCTGGCCTACCACATCGACCTGCGACCAGCACGAAACTTAACGCACGATTCCACAACGGAGGTTTTCGGCAGACAAGCTGCCTCATACACATTCTTCATTCGCCGATGGGTGTCTGCCGGTGTTTGATCTGCAGCAGCTAAGAAAAGAATATCAGCCCATTCGTCCTGTTTGCACACATTTGGTACTAACGTTGCCATAGTTCACGTCTCCCCATATAGCGCACGCACCTTGGAGAGACACGAACGCCACATTAATCCCTTGCCTACATTTCGGCGCTTATATAGGGTGTTTCCGTAAGAGCGTGCAAAAATGTAACACGACGTAGAGAATGCTTCACTGAACAATTTGTGGTAGGGAACCTGGGGTCGGAGAGGCCAGTTTATAGAAGTAAACTTGTCTACCGCTTTGTCTAGCATTACTGTTTTCCAGCTTATTTAAACTAACATGCGTACAAGTTAACATGTACTGTCTGCTGCTTTTTTTTACATGTACGTTATTTATTTCTTGTAAGGAAACGAGGATCACGAGCCTGATTATTAGGAAGTTTTTCCTGGTCGCTGGATTGGAGGGGGAGGTCCTACTCCATCGCCTTCGAGGCCATCTGCCCTGAATCCCCTTGATTATTTCCTATGGGGTATCTAAAGTCGCTTGTGTATGAGACCCCCGTGAATACAGAGATGGAATTAGTTGCCAGAATTGTAACTGCCTGTAATGTGATTCGAAACACACCGGGGATATTTGTCAGGATGCGTCAGGAACTGGTTCACCTGTGTCATGCTTCCATTGAGGTTAATAGCCAACAGTTTCAGTACATTCTATAAGATGCATTACAAACGGTACATTCACAGTGTCAATGACGGTTGTTGCAATTAACTGTTACTAATGTAAATAAAGAAGTACGCAGTACTGTGATTTTATTCCTTTTATCTCCTTAAGCTGGATTTTCCGACCCCAGGTTCTCTACTTCAAACTGTTAAGTGGAGCATCCTCTATGTCCTATTAAATTTTTGCACGCTCTTCCGAAAACACCCTGTATAACCGCATCAGACTCGCATTAAGTTGCATATACGCTGCAGCAACAGCCTCAAACGGAAACTTTTGATCGCCCCTTATACAGGGTGGTCTATTGATAGTGACCGGGCCAAAATATCTCACGAAATAAGCATCAAACGAAAAAACTACGAAGAACGAAACTCGTCTAGCATCAAAATGCCCGACCCGTGTGTGCTATGTATGCTGCTCGGTATCCTGGATTACATCATCCAAGTGTCCGGACCGTTCGCCGGACAGTTACGTTATTTAAGGAAACAGGCAGTGTTCAGCCACATGTGAAACGTCAACCACGACCTGCAAATTGAGCGAGAATCGGGAATCTCAAAAAGTCAGTGTTGAGAACGCCACATCAACATCGATTGCACCCGTACCATATTTCTATGCACCAGGAACTTTGACTGTCGTGTACAGTCCTGCCACTGGGCACAAGAGAAATTTCGGGACGATGAGAGATTTTTTGCACGCGTTCTGTTTAGCGACGAAGCGTCATTCCCCAACAGCGGTAACGTAAACCTGCATAATATGCACTATTGGGCAACGGAAAATCCACGATGTCTGCGACAAGTGGAACATCAGCGACCTTGGCGGGTTAATGTATGCTGCGGCATTATGGGAGGAAGGATAATTGGCCCCCATTTTATCGATGTTAATCTATATGGTGCAATGTAAGTTGATTTTCTACGTAATGTTCTACCGATGTTACTACAAGATGTTTCACTACATGACAGAATGGCGATGTACTTTCAACGTGATGGATGTCCGGCACATAGCTCGCGTGCAGTTGAAGCGGTATTGAATAGCATATTTCATGACGGGTGGATTGGTCGTCGAAGCACCAAACCACGGCCCGCACGTTCACCGGATCTGACGTCCCCCGGAGTTCTTTCTGTAGGGAAAGTTGAAGGATATTTGCTATCGTGATCCACCGTCAAAGCCTGACAACATGTGTCAGCGCATCGTCAATGCATGTGCGAACATTACGGAAGGCGAACTACTCGCTGTTGAGAGGAATGTCGTTACACGTATTGCCAAATGCATTGAGGTTGATGGACATCGTTTTGAGCATTCACTGCATTAATGTGGTATTTACAGGTAATCACGCTGTAACAGCATGCGTTCTCAGAAATGATAAGTTCACAAAGGTACATGTATCACATTGGAACAACCGAAATAAAATGTTCAAACGTACCTGTGTTCTGTATTTTAATTTAAAAAACCTACCTGTTACCAACTGTTCGTCTCAAATTGTGAGCCATATCTTTGTGACTATTACAGTGCCATCTGTCACAAAGCGAAAAAAGTGATCAACTAAAACATTCATATTTCTTTACGTACTACACGAATATGTAATAAAAAATGGGGGTTCCTATTTACAAAAACGCAGTTGATATCCGTTTGACTTATGGCAGCGCTATCTAACGGGCCAATCATAGCGCCATCTGGTTTCTCCCTTCAAGTTAGACAAGTTTCGTTCTTTGTTGTAGTTTTTTCGTTTGACGCTTATTTCGTGAGAGATTTGGGTCGGTCACGATCAATGGACCACCCTGTATATGACGTATTCGTACATGGGTGAAACCGCGGGTAATAATCTAGTCCATACTGATGCTGAAGGTACGGTAGAGATAATGTACGAATCAGTTGTGCACTGTCATACAGATAATTTGTGGTATAAAGTCCATGTATCATTTTGGTGACGCAGTATCCACAAACCTTATGTGTGAGATGACTCACAGGGCGATAAATGCATTCCTTGATATAGTCGTTCCCATCCTTTCCGATTCTGTTACTCCTGAGCGAGAACGGATATCAAGCAATACCCTCAATAACGTTTAGCACCTAACCAATCTTTAAGTATTAAAAAAGTCTTCCTGTCTAAAAACTGACAAAAAATTAATATTATTTTGTTAATGCAAGAACAAATAAAAATCACATGTTTCGATTAGATACAGAGAACAAAAAGATGGTTTTAGACTGAGGAATTAGGAAAAGTCAACAGCAGCTACCTATCGATATGAAACAGGTCATCCCTTAAACTGTGTAGAAGACGAACTGGAAATCTTTCACACGGAAAAGTAAGGAAGCAAACTCGACTTGCTGGAGGAAATAAAAATAGCCATTCACGAAATAAATTCACCAGTGTTCTTAACGTGCAAATGATTGACAACACAACGAGATTTTTTAATGGGTTTTTGGTTTCAATTAATGCAAATGTACAATTACAAGTATTGAGTGTTTCATGGAAGTAATAGCTAGAGAATGGCCTATAACCGAAACAACATCATTGGAAATGTAAACAGAATCTGAGCATGCAGTGTGGCTCCTCTGGCATAGCAGCTCACAACTACTTACGGACAACAAGATAAACGTCATGTGGACACACTTGGTACACACAGCTGAAGAAGAGGAGACGGCCTGCTCCGCCTTTGAGATGTGCGGAGTGGACGATTTTACGTAAGACGAGGATCCACAGAGAAACTTATATAATTTATTTTATTTAATAAACGCCACAAACTGAGTGCCAACAGGATGACTTGAGAGCATTGTCTCTTGAAACATGTAGTTTAATGGTATAAAGCAATATTAAAATGATTAAACGCAAATAATTGTTACTGATGAAATATAACAACCACTACCTCAAATCCTAAAAATGGATGACATTACACTCTTTAAAACTCTTTGTGTCTGCAAATGGGCATCGTAAATCATGATTCTAAGAGGCCGCGCTGGAAAGTAATGCTTCCGAATTTTTTTATGTCAAAACTCTTAAATCCTTTTGAATAAAGAAACGTTATTAAGATTCTACAAAAATGGTTCAAATGGCTCTAAGCACTATGGGACTTAACATCTGAGGTCATCAGTCCCCAAGACTTAGAACTACTTAAACCTAACTAACCTAAGGACAGCACACACATCCATGGCCGTGGCAGGATTCGAAACTGCGACCGTAGCAGCCGCGTGGTTCCGGACTGAAGCGCCTAGAACATCTCGACCACAGCGGCCAGCTAAGATTCTACATCTTTATACTTCATGTCTACATATTTATTTCTCGACATATTTACCCTCGTGACAAACACTCTACTCCACGACACACCAGTTTCCGTCACTGTAGGACGTTTTACTTCGTTGACGGAGCCAGAACCCCACCTCTTGCTTGTACCGCTTTACCACTATCAAAGCGAAGTCCTGGAACGTGTTCTTCAAGTTTTGGAAACAGATGAATATCGGATGGGGCCAAGTCGGGACTAGATGGAGGGTGATCGATAATAGTGTGGTCTGGCACCGCCATGCTGAAGGATGGGGTGTTCCATGTGTGGTCGACCTCGAATTCGAAACTCGATCACAGCACGCTGTTTCTCACGCACCGACATACGAGTAGTTAAATTACACACCGCTATTATACACGCTAGAATTCGGAGCCCTCTAGCGGCAGAGAGCTACAGGTACGTAGACGTGATGAATAAAGGATGTAGGATGTTAATAACGTTTGCTTTATTTAAAAACCTTTAAGGTTTTTCAAGTAAAACTTTCGGAGGCGTTACTTTTTAGCATGCCCTCGTAATTCGTTCGGTACTTCGCATTTATTGTCATTGCTACCACAGTCGGAAATGCGCTTTCACACCTGTAATTTGCAGCGAATTGAATCAACATTCTTCAATCACCGATGGTAAAGTCAACATTCTTCAGTCCCCGATGGTAATGGGACTACCAGCATTTCGTCAAAATTTTGCTACTTTCGTATTAGCAAAGTCTGTTTTCAACGTGTTATTTCAGCGAAGTCTAAGAAACTGCACTTTATTTCAGATTTATCTGTCTGAAAGTGTACAGTCACTCAGTGAAAATTGTCTGTGAATCCAGGCATTTACTTATCGGTTATCCAAGTCACGGAAACAGACGTCACTAGAATTCATACTGTTGCCTAATATAACTGAATGGAGAGCAAATGAAATAAACAGATGGGTAAAAAATGGCATGGACTTCTTTTGGGAAAGTAAGTAAGATTTTCGGAAAGACAGGTACCAGTGTTACTGGAAAGAATTGTTACCATCAGAGTGCATTATCAATTCTGACTTATGGTATTGACACACGGACTTTTAATGTGAAAAGCATTAAAATCTGGGGGGACTCAATGAGCAATGGAGAGATACACTTTGGAGGTTAATAGGAGAGTCAAGAAAACGTACAAATAGATAAAGAAACAAACTCTGGTATAAGAAACAATTATGATTGTAATGAAAATGAAATTAAGGTGACTGGAACATGTAACCGGTGTAGTGAAATGTGGATGAAGCAGTGAAGTCCTTTGCTGGATTCCAAGAGATGAGAAAAGACTTAGGTAACGGCCTTATAGAATATGGATAGAAGACATTAGAAAATAAGCAGGAGGAAAAGATTCGTATTACTGAAGTCAGTAGAGTATGTGAAGCTCTGGAGGATGCCGTCAAACGCGGGCGTACAACACAGTTCTCGATTAAGCTCCCGGGCTTGTTCCCGTGCGTAAGTCATCTCTCCCTTGATCTCGAACTATCGATTGGTACCCAACAGATTGATTTGGCAGCTGGTCGGAGATGCCTGAGCCATAATTGCCTGTAGTCTTAGAATTTTCCTGTTATTAAGACCTTCGCTGGCCGGAGTGGCCGTGCGGTTCTAGGCGCTACAGTCTGGAACCGAGTTACCGCTACGGTCGCAGGTTCGAATCCTGCCTCGGGCATGGATGTGTGTGATGTCCTTAGGTTAGTTAGGTTTAATTAGTTCTAAGTTCTAGGCGACTGATGACCTCAGAAGTTAACTCGCATAGTGCTCAGAGCCATTAAGACCTTCATTTCTCTTCTGATGTGTCTACTGCGTATGTGATCGAGTCTGCTAGAACCTTTGATTTCTCTCAGAAGCTTTATTTCTGTGGCTCGAATTCGGCTCGTGTCGTTGAAATTTGGTATCCACATATCTCTGTCATACGCAGCAGTCGGGACTGACATATTTCAACGCTGTTCTACTAAAGTGCACTTACATGTAAGCGGTCCGTTGCGCCCTGCTGTTGACAATTAGTTATCGTTGGTCATAGCAAGTCGTTTTATAGAACACAATACCCATTGTTGTTTCTGCCTGGCGTTCCAAATAAAATATTACTTTGTCCATCTAAGTTGTTGGCGCCGAATGTGTCATAATTTCTTTATAATGAGCACCAGCTGCCTCATCTAGTGCATCATCACTATCGACATTGTCTGGAGATGAACAAACTGCGATAATTTTGTCATTGGGAATCATCGTTTTAAAACAAAAGTCATGAATGACTTTCGGGTTATTCTTCTGCCGTAGCTCCATCACCAAATTCAGTATAGTTTTTTTCAAGTGTTGTCCTTGATCCGTTCTATGCAGTGCATCTAACTTTTTTACTATGGGCGCGATAATCTTCTTTCTCTTTGTTGTCTTTTTACAGTCCCAGGAAGCGGGGAAATATACTACTTAATATTAACATGCTAACTGACTCTGTGTCAGGATCCATGTATAGCTGTGGCTGAATTTAAGTTTAAAGATTGTCGTAGTCGATTGTTGCCGCTCTTATTTGCGGATTATCAAATTCTGTAAAGCCACTATCAAAAAATAAAGAAAAATCTATCCGGGATAATCGGAGATTCGAGTGACTTTTGTGATTGAGCTGCAACTGTAAGAACCAATTTATTTTTGATTTTTCAAAAATGAAGAAATAAAAACATATTGACAAGAACCCGCTTGCTGTGCCACGTTTTGATGGATTTAATTTTTTGTTATTTTTCATAATGTGAAAGCCATAAATTTTCAAAAATGGCCTGCAAGCAAATCTCAGATGAGACGTTTTTCAGGTGCTGGATGAATGTGATCACAGTGACTCGGAAGATGTCTTGAGCAAACCCGAGGAGAACTTTATTCGACAACAAGATGTGTCAGTGTCAGAAGACGACCATGAAGTGAATTCAGAAGAAAATGACGCTGCCAGTGAAAATTATGATGGGGATTCCGGTGAAGGAAATGAGTTCATTGCAAACTCAGGATGGGAATGGACAAGTGCGGCGTCCCCGATAATTGGCTGGTATCAGTATAACAGTATCAAACGACCTCACGGGGAAACACACGCAAGAGTGATCTCACCCACAATGTCCAAAGTTTTCAATGTGTTCTTTGACCACGAAATTGCAGGGAGGAAATAAATGTTTAACGTCCCGTCGACAGCGAGGTCATTAGAGAAGGGTCACCAAACTGTTGATACTATATGCACCTTCACCATTGCTGAAGCGTCACATGTTGTTCAGAATTACAAGAATTACAGTGCAGATGCTGCTCTGAACAGAATGAGAGTTAGGACACTTGCAGATTCTGTCAAACTGAAAGCGTTTTTGATGTGGTATTGATTGCTGTAGCTCCTCGCTGCCGAATGGAATCAATTTCTGAAACGTGGTCAACACACGAAAATATCATCGTCCAGTTTTTACTGCTGCCATGGCACGGAATCGATTTGCCTGTATCTACATCTACATAAATAGGCTGCAAGCCACCATACGCTGCACGTCGGAGGACAACGTTTATCTGTTTTTACGGAAAAGCAACACCTCAACAACGCTAATTTCGACCTCATTTTCTCCTGGTGTGTACAATATTAAAAAAAAAAACTTACGGAATGCAGTCGGATGATGTCATCGACAACTGTCTATATTTTGACAGGAGAACATGCTGTCATTTATAATGCAAAACTGCAGCAGGAAAACGCTGTGCAAGGTGGTTGGTTTGAAGATTATATTAAAAACTCGCAGATTTCTTACGTTTATTAGAGAGGATACGTTTGAATCACTGTGATATTCGGGTAGCCTTGATGTGATATCTCTGTTCACTCGTGTTTCTCTGTCTGACTTGTTACGGTTAATTTAGGTGAGGTTTGGTGTTGAATTGACGAACCTATTTTGACATGTTTTGCCTTCCACGAGCAGACAGATGGAGTCGCGAGGGGAAGCCCATTGTCACCTGTTCTTGCACATTCGCTTGTGGGAGACTTCGAGGAAAGTGCGGCTTTGAAACCTGTCTGTTTGTTCTCATTGATATGTAAACGATATTTTTGTTGTTTGGCTTCATGGGAATAAGAATCTGGCCTACTTCTTAGAATACTTGAATTCAATCCACCTGAATATTCGTTTCACGGTTGGGGTGGAAACGGATAGCTACGTCCCCTTCCTTGATGTATTGATCAGGAGAAAGGCTGATGGTACGTTGGTACAACCTGTTTATAGGAAGCCTGCTGACACTGAATTATATCTAAGAGCTGACACTTGTTACCGTCCAGCTCAGTGTACTTTGTACCTGATTCACAAGGCCCGCATTTCAGACCCTGAAATTTTTTCAGCTGATTTTCATCACCTTGAGGAAACTTTTTGTCAGAATGGATACAGTGAAAGGCAGATCACACGTGCGTTGCCCTATCGAAAACCCGTGCACCGGCTGAGTGATGATAATACCGAGTTGACACCGTTTTAAGGTCTACTACATTTCTGCGTTACGCAGGAAGATTTTCCAATAAGTCTGATGGTACTTGCGGAAATATGTTGTTAAATGTGTTTTCAGGCCTCCATCTAAAATTAGGGTCCTTTTGGATTCCGTTAAGAATTATCTTAGTTTGCGAAACAGCGATGTCTGTTGTAGTCCTCGCAATTGTTGCATGTCATATGTTGGTCATACTATCGGACATAGCGCACCTGTGTGCTGAGCATGAGCGTCACACACGGTTATAACACCCGAGCAAATCGACTATTGCAGAACATTGTCTCGGTAACGGTCACGACATAGAATATAACAACACGGAGATTCTAGCACGCACTTCCAGCCATTGGCTTAATGTCATTAAGAAAGCGGTGAGAATTAAATTTGCAAGTAACCTTGTAACCAGAGATGAAGGTTTTTTCTTAAGTTCTGCGTGGAATCCTGCTCTCTTTCTCGTCAAAAAACCGAGGGTCAGAGAGAATGCTACATCACCCATTATTTAGTAATTTTCACTATTGATAACCGTCAGCGTCGCTCATCTTTGGTTGTGTAACCTCCCCACAAAATTTTACGTGTCAATGTTATATAGAAATGGACCCAAGAACCAATATCGTCCCCACAGAAATATTTAAATAAAATAATATAATAATAAATGGGACCCAAGAATAACCTCCCTGCAATGAAATGTACTGACAAACGCAACAAAAATGTGAAATTCGCAATCTGACTCTGGTGTAAGCTCCCGCAAAATAATGAAAAACAATTCAGTGCTAATGAAACTTCAGTGACAATGAAAATTCAATTAAACCGAAATATCGGTCTTTGGCCCTGTACAAAAATCAGAATTAAATTCTTACCTCATTGTAACTGCTAGTCACATTTCTGCTCTTATTCTTGCGCACAGCTTGGAGGAACTGCATTGCAAATAATAATATTCCTTTTTTTTTTTTTTAATTTAACTGAGACTTTTGTTTAAGGGAAGTGGAACTTCAATTAAATAAATTTTTTTTTTTGTAAAATTGCTTTTGAAATCAAAATTATTATTGGGGCACTTGTTGGAAATTAATTACAATAAATAAACTTTACATTATCTGATGATTACCTTAATTAACAATATACCTCATTCAGCATCTTGACCAGTGTTGCCCACAGACTGCTCTGCATGACGACTACTAGCGTACTCCACGACGACTACCACTGAACTGCTCTCAACGACTACTGACTGAGTACTGCCCTCAACTAGACAGAGCTACAGACTCGCAACGACTGACCGACAGACTGAGAACCGCTCGCAACACTCGCGCGGTCAAGCGCATACTCTCTGGTCACAGATGCTACAATGCCTCGCCATCGCTGCTATGTTACATACGTGTTTCATAACCCTCCACTGGGGGGGCAAAAATTTGGCAGCGATGGTGAGTCATTTGGACTTGCCAAGCGCGGCAAAATTTTTCTTTAATTAACAAACTTCTACAACTTACAGAATATTTAGATGTAGTACATGAATTAAATGTTGTGCACACGCACTAAGTACAAAATATATCAGACAAAGACAAAATGTGAGTACAAAACATAGTAGCAAATCAGAAAAATGTATATACAAATTATTTGACAGATAACAAAGTGCACAGGCACTGAAAAAATTCTTTAGCATATTCAGAACAAATAAACAGACTGGCAAAAAATATTATGTTGACAAGTGACATGAGTGCACATGCACTGCAGTTGAGAACATATCAGTAAATGATGAAATGTATATACAATTAGTAACAAATGACATAAGTGCATACGCATTGAAGTATTGAATATACAGAATAGTACAAATCATATTGAAAAATGAGAAAAGTGCACAGGCACTGGAGTTCAGTAGAAAACATATTAACACACAACATAAGTGCACATGCACTGTAGTTCAGAACATATCATTAAAATAAAATACTAAAAAATTGTATATACAATATAAAAGACAAGAGTGCACATACTGTACTTGAGAACAAATCGAAAAAATGTCTTAGGTATTTTTGCAATAAATAAACATAATGGCAAAAATCATATCGACAAGTGACATAACTGTACTCGCACTGGAGTTCAGCGAATCAAAAAAAATGTATAGTCATGAACATAAATAATGTTAGCAAAAAATTATTTTCACTATGTGACAAGAATTAGGATAGGAAAGGGAAGGATTGCATCATGGTTGTAGCACTTTAGATTGCACACAGCTGTTCTGAAAGTCCATATCTTTCCACAGAAGTACAACACCAAGTGACACAATTTGCAGTTCTTTTCTCATCAGAATTTATCAGTGTAGCCAAGACACTGAACTCTCGTAGTAATATTTCATGTTCTCATTTTGGCAGTACATTAGGTACACCAAACAGTGGGACCATAATAACGTCTTCATCGCTCATGGTGGTGGACAGCATGTCGTGTCAACACCACGCTTTTACAAGGCACACCAACGTAGAAGTAGTGCAAACCCAAAGGTAGTGCTCCATGATCACTAGGATAGACAGGACAAATGGACATTGCAGTAATTCAGGGTAGTTAGCTCATGAGGTGAAGGACATTAAGTCACATAATATTGACAATTACAGTTTTCATTTGGGGCATTCATAGCCCAGTGTTGAACATTTCTGTACCATGAATGTAGTATTACAGAAAAATGTTCACAAAATTAAATTATTGGCATCATGGGTAATCGTATTACAATAAACAGTGGCAGTCCTTGGACGGTTACAAAGCATATTTAGTATGACAGAATAATGTTAATTATTGGCACTCAGTGGCCAGCAAGTATTGAATATTACAGAACATTACACTCATTCTTGGCACTCAGTGGCCATCAAGTACTGAATAGTACAAAACATTACACTCATCATTGGCACTCAGTGGCCAGCAATTACTGAATAGTACAAAACATTACACTCATCATTGGCACTCAGTGGCCCAGCAATTACTGAATAGTACAAAACATTACACTCAATCATTGGCACTCAGTGGCCCAGCAAATATTGAATAGTATAAAACATTGTTCCTCATTCAGTATTATTCAGATCATTAAGAAGTAATAACAATTCATTGAGTGACATTCAGATCATTACGAAGTCATTATTAAAAATCAGCTAATTACAGTCATAGCATTAATAAGCATGGGCATTATAAGTAGTCTCATTACAATAAACCGTGGCAGTTATTAGCCAGTTACAAAGCATTATTTTATACATATATTTTTTTGTATCATTACGAAGTCATTATTAAAAATCAGCTAATTACAGTCATAGCATTAATAATCATACACATTATAAGTAGTCTCATTACAATAAACAGTGGCAGTTATTAGCCAGTTACAAAGCATTATTTTATACATATATTTTTTTTGTATCATTACGAAGTCATTACTGAAGTGACATAATATTCAGAGTTGATTAGTATTATTTAGAACTTTCTCAAACTGGTATCACTATTTGGGACTGGTAATACATTTTTTTTTTGGTTGGCAATGCATTGCGTTTGGTAATTATAAGAGAAAGCAAGAAGAGAAAAAAAGAAAAGAAAATTGGTAGTGGGTTGTTCCTGTAAATCAAAAATGTGTAACGTCATTCGTCATGAGTCAGCTGTAGCAAGGTTATGTAACAAGGCAGTATATGTGATCACATTTATAAATGATAAACACAAATGGGTTCAAAAAAATGCAAGTACTAGAACAGGTATAATAAGTAACAGGTTTAGTAAGTATCATGAAAAACTTCTCCTGGAAAAAATACAAAATGGATTATTGACCTGACAGAAGAAACGCACACTATGCTGAAAAGTAGTGAACTTCGAATTAACAAGTAGTGAAATGTGTATAAAATGTGTTCCATAGCTGTCCTTTCCAAAACTTTCCGTCATCCTACTATGCAATATAACACCTGCTGTCAAAACAAACTGCAACAATTACTTAAATAACTATGTAGCATAAATACATAACTTCAACATTATCCTCATCTGTAAAAAAAAAAAACTTCATTATCCATCACTTCATTATTCGTAACTCCATCATTATCATCACCTGTAAAGAAAAACTTCATTATTCATAGTAGCATATTCTTCATCATTATTCATCAGCATTCATTATCATCTGCAAAAAAAAAAATATCACTTCATTTTTCATTATACAATTATTCCTTATTTCTATCATATTTCATCACTAAAACTAAGACGTGTAGTTCTGTCTGACAGCCTGCATCAATCGCTTCGTATTCTGAAAGAAAAAATTAGTTAAGACTGCTATTCTACGATGAGTATAGTATATTCTTGTTAATGCTTGTTAATCCTGATCCATTTACTCTTCCTCATAAAGTTATTGCATCTTCTATCGTTTATTCCGTAGGTGAAATTCCCATTTCTGTTGAATTTATTTCTTACACGCATCATTTCTTTCTGAAATTGATGAATAGAGAATAACGTCTTGCATTTAAATCATATACCCACTAAGTAATTACTGATTAACGGTAATATAATTAAGCATACAGCATAACATGACAGAAAACGTAATATGTCGAAAGCATAGGCAGTGTTCAAAGGCAAAAATGTACACGGAATATCACAATGCAGCAGCAAAAAAAAATGTAAAAGTCACGATGTTGAGATGTCATAAGGCCAAAAAAAAAAAAAAAAAAAAATGTCAAAGTCGACTGGTGTGTTTTATATCTCAACTATTTCACAGTGCATATAGACAAAACTGGAATACAATCGTACATAAAAAAGTGGAATATGTGCATGGTCTGATGTGTAACGACAAGAAAAGCGACCTGCTAACCTTACCTTGCCGGGCACTTGCCAAGAAAAAATACGATAATCATCAGTAAGTATTCATGAGAGTATAATTGCATACGTGATCATAAAATTAGCAAATGGCATTATAGCTTGTTAAATCATAAAGTGATTTCATTCAATAAACGGTTTAATGTTTGAGATATGGTGGTTGCCTTTCGATTTTCTGGTTCTCAAAGTTTCGACGTGTACAACATTGGGGTGAGGGATGCTGCGAATCCGATATGGACCTGCGTATAGAAGTTCAAATTTACTGCACTTACCTTTTAATTTACTGGATAAATGGTGTGTACGTACTAATATTTTCTGTCCAACGTGAAAGTCGCGGCGTGTACAAACCTGTTTTTGCTGTCTTCTCCGGCGCTCTGCGGCACGTTTGATGTTGTTCAGTGCAATGTCAATTATTTCACGGTGTCTTAGTCGACGACAGGTAGGGAAGTTGACTAATTCGTTAATTTTGTTTGGTGGTTCAACGTTTTTCAGTATAACAGACGGAGATAGCATAGTGGATTCATTTGGAATCGAATTAATTACATCTTGGAATGAGAGTATGTGTGTATCCCAATCAATATGTCTTTTGTGGCAGTATATTCGGCACAGCTTACCAATTTCTTTCATTAATCTTTCACAGGGGTTCGAAGAAGCGTGGTACTTGGATATATAGATCGGAGAAATGTTTCTGGCTCGTAACATGCGTGTCCATACGCTACTACGAAATTGAGATCCATTGTCAGAAATTACTTTCACCACATGCCCTACATGAAATAGAAAATGTTTTACAAATGCTTTCGAAACAGTTTTAGCAGTAGCTTTGCGTAACGGAGTGAAAGTAACAAATTTCGAAGTGAGCTCAACAGCGACAAAGATGTAGCAAAAACCTCTGTTAGTTCTCGGAATCGGACCAAAAATATCTACTGCGGCCATGTGTCTTAATTTAAAAGGTACAATGGGATATAAAGGAGGAATATGTGAAGTTGTGTCTGACTTAGCTTTCTGGCAAATTTTGCATGACGCTAAAACTAGTCGTATACGTTTTTCCATGTTCGTAAAATAACAGTTCTGTCTCAGTATAAGAAAACATTTTCGTGCTCCGTAATGTGCGTAACTTAAATGAGTGTACCAGATTAATTTGTTAACCAGTTCGTCAGGAATACATAATAACCAATTGTTGGTGTCAGGGTGAGAGCGGCGAAACAAAATGTCATTGCGTACAGTGTAATGGTTTCTAATCGTAACATTATTCTTATCTTGCCAAAGGCGTTTAATTTCTTTCCACACGTTGTCTTTACTTTGCTCTTGTGCTATGTCCTGTAATGACGATGAAATAAAATTTTCAAATGCAACTTGCTGAATGTACATGACACTGAAATTTGTTTTGCAGAAGTTGGTTGCTACGTCTTGCTGATTGTTGCAAACAGAACGGGATAATGCGTCTGCTACAACATTTTGTGTGCCGGGAATGTGAACAATTGTGAAATTAAATTCCTGCAAGTAAAGTTTCCATCTGCTTAACCTGTCGTGAGTGAATTTAGCTGAAAGTAAAAATTGTATCGCTCTGTGGTCTGTGTAAACTGTAGTGTGTCTTCCATAAAGAAAGTGCCGAAATCTCGTAAAAGCCCAAACAACACATAATGTTTCAAGTTCAGTAACGGAATAATTTCGTTCAGCAGGTGATAGAATGCGGTTTGCAAATGCGATGTTTTTAATTACTGTAGAACCATCTTCTTCAATTTCCTGAAAAATATGTACGCCTAAAGCTGTGTTGGAACTGTCGGTGGCAATGGAAAAATTTCTGGTAAGATCTGGGTGCGATAAAAGTGGAGCATTCAACAAAGCATGTTTCAGGTTCATAAATTCAGAGTGTGCTTGCTTATCCCAAGACCAAATACTGTTTTTACCTGTCAGTTGACATAATCTAGGTGTGTCTAAAGCAGAGTGATGAATAAATTTACGAAAAAAGTTAATTATGCCCAAAAAACTGCGTAGTTGCTTTTTTGTCGTAGGAACAGTAATGTCACGTAGAGCTTGAAGTTTTTCCGGATCAGGTGCAATGCCTTCCGCTGAAATTACGTGTCCAAGAAATTTTATAGAAGTTTTGCCAAAGTGCGATTTACTAAGATTAACTGTGAGTCCTTGTGCATGAAAAGTTTGTAACAGTTGTTCTAGAATCAGATTGTGTTCAGTCCAGTTAGCTTCTGCGATAAGAATGTCGTCTACGTACGTCGTGATTCTGTCTTTAAGTTCTGTCGGAAGTATTGTATTTAAACCGCGAATAAAAGCTGCAGATGAAATAGTTAAACCGAACGGTAATTTACAAAATTGATAACAGTCGCCAAAACAAAGAAAAGCTGTATATTTTCTGCAATTTGGATGAAGTTGAATTTGCCAAAATCCCGATTTCAAATCTAATGTAGAATAAATAGCTGTACCGTGAAATTTCTGTAAAAGTTCCTCTAGTGTCTGTGGTCGATCTGTTTCATTAACAATTATTTCATTAATGTGACGCGAATCAAGTACGAGGCGAAGTGAGCCATCTTTTTTCTTAACAATATGCAACGGGTTTATGTACGGACTAACTGCTGGTTCTATAATTCCTTGGTCGAGCATATCCTGCAATTCTTTTTTAACTTGTTCTCTGTGAATATATGGAATGGGATAATGCTTTGCTTTAAATGTGTCGTGCTGTTTCACTTGAAATTCATACATAAATCCGGACATAGTACCAGGAATGTTGTCAAAAACTGGAGCTTGCTGTAAAAGAATTTTGTGTAATTGCGTACGTTCGTCGTCTGTAGTTGCACTGCTTTGTCTAACTTTATCGGAAATCATTTGCATCACGTCGTAGTCAGCTTCGTCTGGAGTATTACCGTTGTGTACGTACGTATCCGTGAACAATGTGGGATTACAGTCTATGCCACGTGATACGGAAATGACCTCTGTGCGATTAATTGTTTGTTCTTCCGCAGATAGTGAGTACTGAAATTCTAAAGCCAATTGTGCATCCTCATCCTTTAACATTAAAAAGGAATTTTGAAAATCAATAATAGCGTCGTGTTGTACCAGAAAATTATTACCTAAAATTACGTCTGTTGTCAGTAAAGGAACAATCCAAAAATTAGAGTGGAAAGTATGACCTCCAATACAAAATGATAAATGTGTCTGCAATTTAACGTCTACTCCTTTACTCGATACTGCTCCTTTCACTTTTGTTTTGCCTAAAGGTAATGTCGGATAGGTATTCTCTTTGTTGCACTCGTTAAAAGTCTCCTCATTTATTACTGATATAGGTGATCCGGAATCAATTACTGCTGAGAATTTTGATGAACCAATTTTAATTTCGATAACAGGATGTGAAATAGTTTTCTGAACAAATGGTCTTTCCTGCAAGAGAGTGTCTCTGATATCGTCAAAAGTAATTACATTTTCGTGAACAACATTTTGCGTGTCAAACGTAGTGCTTGTGTTATTGGAAGATGCGATCTGTACATTATCTAGTCAGATTCTGTCTGACGTGTTATTATTATTAGGAGGATTCTGTGGCATTTCTACTATTTGAACCGTTCTATTACTTCTTCCAGACGTATTACGCTCTGGATGGTACCTACTGTCGGGTTCATTCATGAGAATAGGTTCTTGCGGATAATTTTGCTGTTGGTGATACCGACTGTTATTATATGTACGCTGATAATTGTGTTCATCGTTTTTACGTCTGTCGTGATAGTCATTCCTATACGGTGCATTGCGATAGGAATTGAAATATTGTCTTCTTTGTACGTAGTTGTTTCCTTGCTGTCGTGCGTTACTATTTGTTGTATCAGGGACTATACGTGCTCGCGGCGGAACATTAAAGCCTGGTTGACCTTGTGCATTACATTGTTGGTTACGTATGCTAACCGGTTGACTTTCATGCTGTTGCGGTGGAAAATTTCTATTGTTACCATAATGTGCTTCCTGTTGCTGAAAATTTTGACGATATTGACAATCTGAGTTTTGTTTGTGATTTAAGTTCTGGTAGTTGTCGTTCCTAAAGCGTCTGTTACTTTTCCTATTGAAATTACGTCCCTGATCATAATTACTGTAAGTTTGTTGACCTTGGTTATTATACGAAAAGTTTTTATTCACAAATGAATAATCAGATTGCTGTACTTCTAAAAGCTGCAAAAGATCCCTGAATGCTGAAATGTTTTCTTTTTGCTGGCCCGTTAGCAGTGACACTCGTAATGACCGTGGTAATTTGGAAATGCATAATTGTATAAGTGCGGATTCACTGTACGGTTCACTCAGGTATTGGTTTTGTTGTACCATGTGCTCAAAAAATTGCGTGACACTGGGAAAATTGGAGTTCTCATAATTTGGCAAACTAATTAACTGATCTTTAATTCCGCGCTGTGTCGTCTTCGACCAGTACGCTGATAGAAAAGCATTCTGAAATTCCTCTACTGAATAGCATTGCCTCGCGATCGGTCTCATACGAGTTGCCGGTTCGCCTTCCAAAAAACTGCAAATAAATTCAAGTTTGTGTGTTACAGGCCAAGTCGGTGGAAGAGCAAAGCTAAATTGTTGAATCCAATCCAGTGGGTGAATCTGCGTTCTATCGTTTTTAAATACTTTAAACTTTCTCACTGACAGAAAATGTTTGTAATCGAAATTATCATCTCTGTATGATGGAACAGGTTCGGGATCGTAAGAGTATCTATTGAACTGTGGTTGTTCGGAATCTAAGTCCCGTACTCTCCGTAGATTACTCAAATTATACGCGTTGCGTGAGTCTGGCAAATGTTCGAAAAGTGGCGCCTGCTGTGATGTGTTATTAACTGAAATATTTTTAATCTCTGTTACTTCTTGCTGTAAACTCGACAGTTTTCTACGCAACGTGTTGTTAGACGAGCCGATCTCATTAATTGTCTGCTGCAAATTTTGAAATTCAGGTGTTTGGTTAAATGAAATCGGTGCAGTATCGTCTGATTTATTATCATTACTACTTTCAATAGCATCAATACGACTGGCCAATTCATCATATTTTTCAGTCAGTATTTTTGCCTGATCATCGGTTTTAGAATCGGACGCATTAATCTGTTTTTGCAACTTACGCGTAGTTTCGCTCAGTTTTTTAACATCAGCTTTGATGACATCGCAATCCTGTGTTAGTTCTAATTGTTCGAATCTGTCTGTCACTGTTTGAATATTTACTGTGTGTGTATCTGTTTTTGATTTAAGATCAGAAATTTCATCCCGTAATTCCGCGTTCAACTGCTCTATGGTATTAATTTTGTCGGACACTGTAGTAATATTATTGTCTACATACGTCTTCGCTTTCGCGAACATTTTACGTTTGTCTTCCTGTCTCTGTGCAGTGATTGTTTCCATAACTTGACGTTTGACTTTATTTTGATCTTGAATAAATTTGCGGAAACGTGTATTACTGTTTTCTATGTGGTGATTAAAGCGTTCGTCAATCTGAGTATTTTGTTGTTCGAATTTCGCGTCGATCTTTTCATCCATTGTGCGCGAAAGTTCTGCTGTCATTGCTTTAAACTCGTCGCGTAATTGTGTAGCTTTTTCAGAGCATTGTTTAGCGACTCCGCTAATTTCGTCTCTGAGTGTTTCTGTTGCGGCTGTTTGCATTTCCCTTAATTCTTGCGCAACAGACTTAATTTCTTCGCTATTTTTACGTGAACAAGCCTCAATTTCTGCGCGCAACTGTTCCTTAGTGTCATGACACTGCGCGGCAACAGCTCTAATTTGTTCACTAAGCTGTCTGGAATTGTCGTCTAATTTTTCATTTAACTGTCTGGAATTGTCGTCTAATTTTTTATTTAGCTGTTCGTTCTGTTCCCTAAGTTGTTTAAAATCTTCACTTTGTTTGTCTAATTTTTCATTCTGTTGTTTGGCATCTTCCCTATTTTCATTAAGTTGTTTACTCATTTGTCGCAACAATGCCATAATTGGATTCGACTCAAAGTCAGCATTTCTATTCTCTGTGCTGTTTAATGGTGGATCTGGAATTGTTTCGCTTTCTGTAACCATTCGGTTCTTTTGAGATTCACAAAAAGGTTTGTCAGTCGAATGTCCACTGTCGGTCATTATTTCGGAATTAAATAGATCCGTCGTACTTTGAGTATCCTGTTCATTTTCATTAGACAAATTTGTCTGTACGTTACTTGAATTTTCCAAACCGGGTGTGTTAAGCTGGGCAGCGCTCATTACAATAGGGCGCTCCGCATCATCGATTGTCGTCAAATCAACAGAAGACACAATCGAGTTCGTTCGTTCATCATTAAGACAAAAGCCATCATTAGTGATTGGAATACACTGATTGTTAGTGAACGCAGGATTGTTATCATTACACTGCGTGTCACAAGTCCTATCGGTAACGTTGTTTGAGTCGGTAATTTCACTCATAATACTTCGCGATACACTATTCATAGTCTTTCGCGGCATTTTTGCAATAGTCACAATTATTCACAAAACAAATAAGCACAAATGCAAAAGCAACACACAAATACAACAGAGCAACGAATTGCCGTTGACCTGTAGAAAGAAAGTCACAAGATTAGTAAAAGCGTAGCGCCAAATCCTAATTATACTTAAGCAAATAAGAGCAGATATCTGACTGTTGTTCAAAAGATTCTCAACGAAATAGGATCCTGGACTGGGTGTCGCCAAGTGTAACCTCCCCACAAAATTTTACGTGTCAATGTTATATAGAAATGGACCCAAGAACCAATATCGTCCCCACAGAAATATTTAAATAAAATAATATAATAATAAATGGGACCCAAGAATAACATCCCTGCAATGAAATGTACTGACAAACGCAACAAAAATGTGAAATTCGCAATCTGACTCTGGTGTAAGCTCCCGCAAAATAATGAAAAACAATTCAGTGCTAATGAAACTTCAGTGACAATGAAAATTCAATTAAACCGAAATATCGGTCTTTGGCCCTGTACAAAAATCAGAATTAAATTCTTACCTCATTGTAACTGCTAGTCACATTTCTGCTCTTATTCTTGCGCACAGCTTGGAGGAACTGCATTGCAAATAATAATATTCCTTTTTTTTTTTTTTAATTTAACTGAGACTTTTGTTTAAGGGAAGTGGAACTTCAATTAAATAAATTTTTTTTTTTGTAAAATTGCTTTTGAAATCAAAATTATTATTGGGGCACTTGTTGGAAATTAATTACAATAAATAAACTTTACATTATCTGATGATTACCTTAATTAACAATATACCTCATTCAGCATCTTGACCAGTGTTGCCCACAGACTGCTCTGCATGACGACTACTAGCGTACTCCACGACGACTACCACTGAACTGCTCTCAACGACTACTGACTGAGTACTGCCCTCAACTAGACAGAGCTACAGACTCGCAACGACTGACCGACAGACTGAGAACCGCTCGCAACACTCGCGCGGTCAAGCGCATACTCTCTGGTCACAGATGCTACAATGCCTCGCCATCGCTGCTATGTTACATACGTGTTTCAGTTGGTGTAGTGGTGTTAGTGTTTCAGCGCGCGCGCGTATGTGTGTGTGTGTGTGTGTGTGTGTGTGTGTGTGTGTGTGTGTGCGTGGTGGCCGAGCGGTTCTATGCGCTTCAGTCTGGAACCGCGCGACCGCTACGGTCACAGGTTCGAATCCTGCATCGGACATGGATATGTGTGATCTTCTCAGGTTAGTTAGGTTTAAGTATTTCTAAGTTCTAGGGGACTGATGACCTCAGATGCTAAGTCCCATAGTGCTCAGAGCCATTTTGTGTGTGTGTGTGTGTGTGTGTGTGTGTGTGTGTGTGTGTGTGTGTGTGATTGTGTGCGCGTGTGCGTGTGTGTGTTATCTTTCCGGAATTGGTATGCAAACTGAGGTTTTAAATTTTCTTGCACAACGCTTTCCTGCTGCAGTTTAATCCTGAAAATGACACAATGCTCTCCTGTTGAAATATCGGCGGTTATCGACTACGTCAGCTGGATGCATTCTGGTGACCGGCCGCGGTGGCCGAGCGGTTCTAGGCGCTTCAGTCCGGAACCGCGCGACTGCTACGGTCGCAGGTTCGAATTCTGCCTCGGGCATGGATGTGTGTGATGTCCTTAGGTTAGTTAGGATTAAGTAGTTCTAAGTCTAGGGGACTGATGACCTCAGATGTTAAATCCCATAGTGCTCAGAGCCATTTTTTTTTTTTTTTTTTTGCATTCCGGTAAGTTATTTGAAAAACGCTTATTTAATTTAAATATACTTCTAGGTATCCAAAGAATCTAATATGAGTAATGTAGTACACAACTACGTCGAGAAATTAAAAAAAAAAGCACGGCGGCACGAGAGGAGCCTAAGTTGATTAACAACAATGACGACTTGCGCTTAGTTTGTTCATGAGATCCGGATAGATAAGGTTCCTCTGTACCTCTGTGCGTGTATTGCAGTCAGGGTTGGAGTGAGTGATTGAGAGCGAGTGTGACGTGCGCGGGCACTGCTCAGTGCAGTGTGCGCCTGTACCCCGCGTCGCAGCCGGACCCCCAGTCTCCGGCCGTGTGCGAGCGGGCGGCGGATGGGCGACGACCCGCCGGCCGTCAGCGCATTCCAGCAGCTGCAAGGCAGCACCACGCCGCCTCCGGCAACGCTGCTGTCCGCTCCTTTGCGGAAACGGTGACCGTATTACGCGCCTTACGCATATGCGCTTTTGTAGCCTCTGCTACGGTTGAGTCCCGCGTACTTAAGAGACGTCATTCACCACGATGAATCTGAAGCAGAGAAGAAAACCGAGCACTGGAAAACAGAGTGGGCAAATCAGAATATTGTCGCTGTGACGGAAGGTAAAATGTTGATAGCAAAGCGATTATCGAAATGGGGACTTTCCCACATACAGAGAAGAAGTAGGCAGTTGTGCACTTTACAGCTTACTGGTCGGGAGCATTTGTTCGCACGTCCTCAGAGTGCCGTAAATATCTTCTTTAAGAATGAGTTTTCACTCTGCAGGCGGCCAGTGTGGCCGTGCGGTTCTAGGCGCTTCAGTCTGGAACCGCGTAACCGCTATGGTCGCAGGTTCGAATCCTGCCTCGGGCATGAATGTGTGTGATGTCCTTAGGTTAGTTGGGTTTAAGTAGTTCTAAGTTCTAGGGGACTGATGACCTCTAATGTTAAGTCCCATAGTGCTCAGAGCCATCTGAACCATTTTTGAGACATGTGGAGTGGGGCGAGGGTTTGCCACAAGGGTCTGTTATAGGTCCTTCGATTTGAATTATATCAATGATCTACCATTAACGATCACTGATCACTCAAAATTTTTTCAATTTGCAGTTGATACGATTTATTGTGAAAGACGTGGACTGCAATATAAATAATGTATAAGGGGTAATCAGATGAAAATGGTACACATGGGAGCAAATAATGTAAGCTGTTTATTATTTCAGAAGTAATCGCCACAGCTACTAATGCTGTTATTCAGCTGTGAGACTAGAAGGTCAGTGCCTTCGTAGAAAAATGTTGTCGGTTGCCCAAGGAATCATGATTGTACCCATGTGTGCACTTCTTCGTCCGAAGCATATCGACGGCGACGAATGCCGACCCGCCCACACGTTCGACTACGCTGTAGAAGTTTCGCTGGGAAGCCATTACGCATAACCCATACAGTCCCGATCTTCAAATTTGTGGAGCCCCATTAAAGACATTCGTGGTCGTAGATTTGCTTCGGACGAAGAGGTGCACGCCTGGATACAATCATTGCTCCGTAGGCAAGCGATAACATTTTTCCACGAAGGCACTGGCGATTGCTTTTAAAATAATAAACAGTTTATTTACTTTTTTCCCCATCTGTCTCATTTGAGTGTCCGTTATAGCTCATAGGGTAGCTGACATTAGCACAAGGCTTTCAGAGAATAGATTAACGTTTAACTGGAGCAAAAAGCAAACATACAGTATGTACACTGAACTCGTGTAAAATCGAAATTTTACTGTCCAATGGGGGCCAAACAGTCAGTGACGTCGATCTTTTAAAATTTTTAGGACTTAGGGTAGATGGAAGGCTTTCTCGGAAGAGTCATGTTCGAGATATTGCACAAAAACTGAACGTTGCTTTCTACACTACAAGCATGATGTCTACTGTCTCTGACAATGAAACGCTAAGCCTTATTTGCTTTTATTACATTCACTTTACTATCTCTTACGGTGTTATATTTTCGGGCAAATCTATGCACTCACCAAGAATATTCCTAACTCAGGAAGGGGCCGATCAGACAGGTGTCAGTTTGCGAACTTCGTGTACACAATTGTGCAGCTGTCTCGTAATTCTGTATATAGCATTCCAACAAGGAACTTGTAGTAAAGAGTACGGACTTATTCAGAAGAAACTGCAACATTCATTCAGTGTACACTGGGCAGAAAAAGGATATGCGCTTGGATAACACTACCTTTAGCACTCTATAGAAAAGTGTGCACTTTTATGTTATTTCAAATCTTCCGTTTATAAGCTTTCTAACCAGCATTCTGTAAATTATCTACTGACTCATTTCAAGAGGGAGTAGCTTTGGCTCGCATGGTCCCAAGGATCCTGATAAATAAATAAATTCGTAAATAAATACAAATTGCTTGGCATGACATGGAATAGCAATTTAGACCCCAAAAAACTAGAACGGTGTAAATTGGTGACCCGTTTGTAGAACCTGGAAAATCAGATTCCCAAGGAAAGTCAGGGAAATTAAGTGAAATTTTGAATGAATAAAGGAATTCTGAGGGACTCGTTTATACAAAGAAATACGCGAGTCATTTTGTTACAAATCAGTCGAGAGTCGACTTCGGAAACCGTTGGTTCTGGAGCTGCGTGAGCAAAGACATGAAGAAGTATGCTGGATTGTCGCAATGTGTCTTGGGCGATCGCGGCTACCTCCTGCGCACTCGCTGACTACGGCAGTCTTCGTTATTGTCCGTGAATTGTCGGGTTCCAGATCTGTTCCTCATTGCATCATTTTGAGCCCGACGGTGTGTAACGTGCGCCTGATGATCTCTTACACACACCTCAAAATAAGTTTTGCATCACCCCGGTTCCCAGAACTCCTGAAGATAGACTTTGACTGTGGATATTGTATCACAGACACAGTCCCTTTGACTTTTCGGAGATGTCACTAAACCAGCCCAAAGATGTAAACAACCGTGCATGAGCAGCGCCTATTAGACGGAGTGGGTCCGACAGCCGATCAGTTCCAGTCATTCCATCAGGAAGGGGGTACATGGCTCGTGTTGTCTGTAGTTCAACCATGTCTAGACGGTCAATACCACGGTTCAATAGCGTCCGCATTGTTACTTTGTGCCAGGGAGGGCACTCAACAAGGGAAGTGTCAAGGCTTCTCGAAATGGACCAAAGCGATGTTGTTCGGACATGGAGCAGATACAGAGAGGAAGTATCGATGACATGCCTCGCTTAGGCAGCCCAAGGGCTACTACTGCGGTGGATGACCGCTACTTACGGATTATGGCTCGGAGGAACTCTGACAGCAACGCCACCATGTTGAATAATGCTTTTCGTGCAGCCACAGGACGTCGTGTCACGACTCAAACTGTACGCAATAGGCTGCATGATGTGTAACTTCACTCCCGACGTCCATGGCGAGGTCCATCTTTGCAACCACGACACCATGCAGCGCGGTATAGATGGGCCCAACAACTTGCCGAATGGACCGCTCAGGATTAGCATCACGTTCTCTTCACCGATGAGTGTCGCATATGCCTTCAACCAGACAATTGTCGGAGACCTGTTTGGAGGCAACCCGGTCAAGCTGAACGCCTTAGACACACTGTCCAGCGAGTGCAGCAAGGTGGAGGTTCCCTGCTGTTTTGGGGTGGCATTATGTGGGTCCGACGTACACTGCTGGTAGTCATGGATGGCGCCGTAACGGCTGTACGATACGTGAATGCCATCCTCCGATCGATAGTGCAACGATGTCGGTAGCATATTGGCGAGGCATTCGTCTTCATGGACGATAATTCGCGCCCCCATCGTGCACATCTTGTGAATCACTTTCTTCAGGATAACGACATCGCTCGATTAGAGTGGCCAGCATGTTCTCCTGACATGAACCCTATCGAACATGCCTGGGATAGATTGCGAAGGGCTGTTTACGGACGACGTGACCCACTAACCACTCTGAGGGATCTACGCCGAATCGCCGTTGAGGAGTGGAACAATCTGGACCAACAGTGCCTTGATGAACTTGTGGGTAATATGCCACGACGAATACAGGCATGCATCAATGCAAGAGGACCTGCAACTGGGTATTAGAGGTACCGGCGTGTACAGCAGTCTGGACCACCACCTCTGAAGGTCTCGCCGCATGGTGGTACAACATGCAATGTGTGGTGTTCATGATCAATAAAAAGGACGGAAATGATGTTCACGTTGATCTCTATTGCAAATTTCTGAACAGGTTCCGGAACTCTCAGAACCGTGCTGATGCAAAACTTTTTTTGATGTGATTCGTTATCCGCGCAAAATCAAAAGTGGGCTTTTAATTTTATAAAAGTGTATAAATGCAAACCCATATTCTGAAGACGCATGCCTTGTAGCACTGAATATTAAGACTAAGAACATAGTGTGTAGAGTGTCCGATTTGAAACACGACGTGTTGTTGGTATCAAATTCTGTTGATCTACACTCCAGTGGCAATGGTTCGAATTGTTGTCCTGCGAAGACTGCTCATACGCTTCAGGTTATCGCGTATTGACAGGGCACGGCATATTATATTGACGGAATTTCCAGGGACGGCAAGAGCTTATAATTTTCAGAATAGTTGATAAAACTGCAATCTGTAGCTGAAATGTGAGTAATCACTATAATAAATGATGTAGCAGTTCAAAAGTTACACTTGCGACCATAAAAGCTAGTGAACTAAAATGTGCTCGCCCAAACAGTAAAAATTAGTCCAGGGCAACTTTGAACATCCACATGGGAAAACTCGGAAATCTAAGAAAAAAATCTTTTGATGAAACGAAGACACCGGCTTTTAAACGTTTCCTCTTTCAAGCACTGTCACTTTTACTTCGAGAAATATTCGATGTCTTGTTTTAAGTACAGGTGATTAGTGTCGATGCCTCTGAAGACTGCCTTTGTATTGTTCATGTCAATGTGAAAGGAGGGAGAAGATTAACACGGTCCTGCCGGAGGAGATTAAACACGGAGCTGCCGTACAGTGTATTATTCTCGAATAATAGCAAGCGATCCAACGAATTTATCGTTCCTGTCCGACAGACGAAGCTTCACTATAAACCGAAAAAGAGTTTGGATACGGGCGATCTCTAAGCTCCATGGACTGAATGCAATGTGAATTTAAAATATTTGTGACCGCATGCTTCCTAGTAAACGTATAATTTGTCTGAAATTTAATATGTTGCGTAAAATGTGCTTATTGTACAGAGAGCCACAAATAAGGAACGTATTTAACGATTCAGTTTAGTGCCGAAGCAGATTAAGCGCCGTACTTATTTTTGTATCAGGTGTTGTAATTTTAATTCTTTGAATATCTCTTCATGATTTGTTATAAATTCAACGTAATTCTGAAGTTCGACTTATTCGGGCGTACATAAAATTGTACAGAGCAAGAAACTTTTGAATATAACATTACAATGATCGTATTCTCAACTGTTTATCGCCGTTGTCTTAACAACTAGCGACAGTATTTGAGACAGGCAATCAAGACTATTACTGAAGCGTTAATTTCTGTTTTAATTAGTTGCAACGTCCTCGCAAACGAGCAGGATAGGAGTTATTACGATAAAATTCTGAATGGTCAATGCAATAAAGTAATAACAATGCATTAATTAAATGATGTTATTTAATGTTACAACGTTAGCTAAATTGCATAGAATTTATTATTAAATAAAGAATATAATTCTCATAAAAATATTAGCTTCGCCGAAAACTGCATATTAAGTTCTCGCTAATTATAACAATAAAACATGTGACTTCGCGTGTTTCGACACAATGTATCTGCACTCCATCTCTTTGGTAAGACGTGGCCAGCCACAGCATATACATACGATTATAATGGAATCTTGAACAGTCAAGTAATATACAAAATGGCGAATACGTTCAGGTAGCCGGCCAGAGTGGCCGAGCGGTTCTAGGCGCTACAGTCTGGAACCGCGAGACCGCTACGGTCGCAGGTTCGAGTCCTGCCTCCGGCATCGATGTGTGTGATGTCCTTAGGTTAGTTAGGTTTAAGTAGTTCAAGTTCTAGGGGACTGATGACCTCAGAAGTTAAGTCCCATAGTGCTCAGAGCCATTTGAACCATTTACGTTCAGGTATTAGCTACCTAAAAATCAGTTACACATAGAGATGTTTTACCTTGTTCTTTAACTTTGATTCCCAGATTGTAGTGCTTTATACAGTACATTCCTCTACATTACTGCCTGTACTCCTGGCCTAACTATATAGCGATTTGGATTATATTCTTGTACGATTAAATAGACTGTTAAAGAAGTGGCGGAATCTGTCCGGTTCGCTTCGATACCAACCCAAGGAAAAGGATCAGAAGACAGAGGGGAATGAATGTCGAGTAAAATAAATGAAGAACGAAATTCTGCAGAGGCAACATGCTATACATATAGTTTACATGTCCTCTACGTTTGAAAATGAGTCTCTCGACACAACAAACATTTAATTAATTTTAATATTGATGTCACAAACTTAATTAAAAATAAAATTTTATCAGCAATTGTATAGCCGCGTGGTCTTGGGCGCCTTGTCGCGGTCCCCGTGGCTCCTCCCGCAGGAGGTTCGAGTCCTCCCTCGGGTATGGATGTGTGTGATGTCCATAGCGTAAGTTAGTTTAAGTTAGATTAAGTAGTGTGTAGGCTTAGGGACCGATGACCTCAGCAGTTTGGTCCCATAAGCCCTTACCACAAATTTCCAAATTTTTCATCAATTGTATAGTCAGAGAAGCTCCAGTCTATTTGTAATGTATACTTTTCATTAGATTAGAACAGTGATCTCTATACTTTCTGGATGTCGAAATTCAGCTGTCTTAACGTGCCAGCCAAAGATGCTTATATTTAGTTTCTTGCCAATAAATATCACGACAACTTGAAATGAAAATACTTTCCAATTCCGCTCCCACATAATGATATAAAATTCAAAGCCAGAAATAAGTAAAGAATTCTTTATCATGTAGAGACCGACGGATTTTTTTTCCTAATTAAAACATAGCGGACTATGCAGATGACAAGAATCTGCAGGCAAGTCGAAGTTCCATGCGATGAGATCAGAGATCTACATCCAGGTAGTATAGCATATTTGATAACATTCAACTAAATTAACTTCTCATCGGAATATTCACTCAAATACCGTTTCTTCATTAATCACATTAAATAGAATGTTGTTCAATTTCTTTACGACTTTAGCCAGACATTGTTCCTGCCATTCTGCTATTATAAGTGGGGATATTGTATTTACTGAGCTCTACATTTACTTTTTATGTAAGGTTACTGCCTTGCTTGGAACTCCCGAATTTCCTTACAGATTTAATTTTTTTTAATTTTGCAAGGAGCTATGGAAATATATTATGATTGTATCTAGATATCTAATTCACATTTAATTTTTTGCGAGTGCTGATACTGTGGCAAGTATTTAACAATGTAAAAAAAATGCACCATTGATAATCATGTAGCGGCAGAGAATGATCTTTGGATAAATGTGAAAAGCAATAAAACGCTATATTTCTTAAAGCTCCGTCCACATCTCGGCTATGTATCAAGAGATAAAAATTGTCGATGTCAATGAAACGGAGATCTGACAAGCTGGAGACGATATGCAGTAAGTCAAAAAGTAGGGGAAAGAAGTTAGTAGTATACAGGGGTAGACACCATTTATTGTCACAAGTATCGATACAGGATAGGAGTGGTCGGCGTTTTTCAGGAGGCAGATGATGACGAGCAAGCAGAGGTACACATATGACAACCTGTTTTTTGCGATTTTGGCTTACAGCATGCAGTACCCATATATCTGATTTCTGAAGCTTCCCCACTGCTTCCAAATGTCACGCGATGGTGGAATAATCACAGTGTATCACATCTGCCAGGTCTCGAGTACACTGACTTGGATCATTGATGATTAAATAGGGTTTAAAAGATCATCATCAAACCCTGAAGCTCTTGCTGAACGTGGAAAGTCACTAATGCCAAAACGATCCTCCTTGAAACGAGAAAACCATTTCCTTGCCTTCGTCTGTTCAATGGCATTATCCCCATACACGGTGCAAATGCTTCTGGCTGCCTCCGCTGTTGTCACGTATCTGCTAAACTCAAACAGAAGAATATGTCGGATATGTTCCGATTTTCCACTTGGCGCTCCATTTTCTAGTGTCAACAGCTTCATTCATTACCTCCAAATGACGAAATGACGACTTGTAAACTCAAATAGCAACATTGAACTACAAATAAAAAATGACAATCGATAAATAAACCCACAGCAACTGAAATACCAACATGTAAAACAAAAGCGCTAGGAACTTACGCCCCAACCAAAGGATACTGATGACTCTACGTAACGCAACAAAATCGAGCTCATAATGTGAATAATTCTCGCCACACTCAGTACATGTTTCGTTTATACATCTTGCCACAGCTACACGATTTTCACATTGCTGCAGAAAAACCAAATTATGTACCATATGATGATGAATCGCTTGGCTGTTCGAAGCCGGTAATGCGATAATAGAAATTGAAGAACAAAACAAAAGCGATTGGTTGCAGAAATTTCAAGAAATCTTTAATATTTCTCTACCGTTCCTCTCTTTAAGAGCGCACGGGAAGAACGAACACTGAAGTTTTTTCGTGCGAGCTCTGCTTTCTTATGATCATTTCACCCTATACAAGTAGCTGCCAACAATATATTTTGACCCTCTGTGGGGAAGTTGGTGATTGACATTTCTCGAGAAGATCCTGCTGCAACCAAACACGCCTTAGTTTTCATGATTGCCACCCCAATTCGCGTGTCATATCCGCCGCATTCCCTCCCCAATTTCTCGATAATACAAAATGAGCAGCCCTTCTTTGAATATTTTCGAGGTCCTCCGTCAATCCTATCTGATACGGATCGCAAACCCTACAGCAATACTCCTGAAGAGGGCGGACAAGCGCAGTGTAAGCTTTCTTTTTATCTACATTTTCCAAGTTTTCTGCCAATAAATGTTTTAATGATGGCCACCCCTATTCGCACGTCATATCCGTGCACTTTCTTCCCTATTTCGCGTTAATACAAAATGAGCTGCCCTTCTTTGAACATTCTCGATGTCCTCTGGCAATCCCATGTGATACAGATCGCGAAGCCCAGAGCAGTATTCCAGAAGAGGGCGGACAGGCGTAATGTAAGATGTCTCTTTAGCTACATTTTCAAAGTTTTCTGCCAATAAATCGCAAAATTTGGTTTGATTTCTTCACAATAGTGTCTGCGTGTTCGTTCCAGTTCAAGTTATTCGTTGCTTGAACATAAATGCAGATGCTACCCAAACCTGCAGGTTGCACTGCTATATTTGACCACGGACATCACCTGAGCCATGTCCTCAGTACTTTGCAAGTGTCAGACATGGCGTGAACAGCGTTCTGTCTAGTTGTGAGTGCATTATGTCGGAGCTCATTGTATTGGAACATTAGCAAATTTCTAGTGCTCGTATGATGTGTGTTTCCTAAGTGTGTGGTCTTTCAACAGGCACCGCGTTTAAGATTTGTAGCACTTACAGGAAAAGCGGGAAAACACCACCCTCTGAGTCACAACGTGGACGAATATGTGTGTTGAACGATTGTGACGGATGGTCATCGAAAGGGGTAACGAAAAATAAACAGGGAGACAGCAGCAAAATTCGTTATGGGACTGAATGCCACACTCGCGAACCCTGTCGGCACCACAACATGGTGGGAGCTCCGTAAGCAGGGAATTGCAGGGCGAGCTCTAATTTCAAAACTAGTCATTAGCGATGCGAATGCCCGTAACAGGAAAACGTAGTGACCAAGACATAAAACCTGGACTGTGTAGTAATGAAAAGAAGTCATTTGGTCGGATGACTATTGTTCCGCACTGTTTCCAACTTCTGGCCGAGTTTACGTCCCAACAGTGAACCGTGGCGGCGGTTCGGTGATGGACCCCACAGTTACTCTGCAAGGTCGAATTACTGCTAAGAATTATTTAACCATTTTTGCTGATCGAGCGCAAGCCATGGTACAATGTTTGTTCCACGACGACAGGGCCCCTACACACATCTCTCATAGTCCAGGATTGGTTTTTTGAACACGTGGGTCGATTGTCGCATCTACCAAGGGCACCAAATTCACAAGATCTCAATACTGTTGAACCTTTGTGGTGTACTCTGGAAAGAAGTGTGCTTGAACGCGGTCCACCTTCATCATCGTTACCTGAGATTGCATTTATTTTACAGGAAGAATGGTGTAACATTCCTTGGAAACCATAGAGGACCTGAATTTATCCATCCGAGGCGACTGGAAGCTGTTTTGATTGGCGATGGCTTTCCTGCACCGTATTGGGAATGGTAATGTGTTTTGTTTATGTTCACCCCCCGTATTTCATTTTAATTACATGTGGAATTACGTGCTTCGCTGTCTTACATGTGTTGACAGAAAGAGTAATGTTTGAAGAATGTATTTCCGCTGTGCTGGCTGTAGGAAACGCTGGTGTCCTTCGGCCTGTGTCTGGAGGAGGCAGTGAACGCAGGGGCACGTGAATGAACAAAGAAAATTCAGCTGGCGTAAGGTATCCGTCCGAGCGCATACCAAGCGTCTTCAGTTCCGTTCGCCGTGCCTTTTAAACCGCACGCGTTCGCTTCTGCATGGCTACCATAATAAGAAGCCGGGAGCGGAGACCCAAAAAACTCGCTAAACTGAAAAGTCTAAAAGCCAGATTTAACGCCTGTCAAGGTTTCGGGGGCAACGATCTCTCGCCTGCGCGGATCACTTAACTTTGCCTCACAAATCGCAAAAAAGCAGTCGGCTTCTTAACGCAACTGTGTTTGCAATTATGAGAAGAGGCGAGAGTCATTAGACACGCAATTTGCATTAGCAGCTAATAGGGCGTACGGGCGCCTCGCCTGCGGCTTAGGAACCTGCTATCGCCGGCCTCCCTGTAATCTTCCAAATTCCGAACGGGGAATTTCGTTAATGATTTCGGTGTCAATACGGGCATTGTAAGGAAATTTTACTAGGAATTCAGTCTTTGAAAGAGAAATGGTAAGGGAGGAGCACGCGATCGGTGTTTTCCATCGGCGGCTTCACAAAGATGATAATTGTTGAGAGGTCTGCGTGAGCTACAAGTGACGCGTCAAAATACCGCATCTCGTTTGTAGATTTGTGAACTCGCCGTCTCACATATAAATTCGTAATATTGCTAATTACTAACAACTAATTATGTGAACGTAATTAAACAAGAGGGTAAATGTGCAACTGTTAATACAAAAAAGAACAAATTTCGGTCTAAAATCAATGGATGTATCAGCGGTCTCTTAAATATATTTACAAATACACAATGCAACACTTATTACACTGAGAAGTGTTGTAGATTAACTACGGCGAATTAACCTACATTCTTTAAATGAAATACAGAGTTCAAATGGCTCAAATGGCTCTGAGCACTACGGGACTTAACATCTTAGGTCATCAGTCCCCTATAACTTAGAACTACTTAAACCTAACTAAGGACATCACACACGTCCATGCCCGAGGCAGGATTCGAACCTGCGACCGTAGCAGTACTGCGGTTCCCGACTGCAGCGCCTAGAACCGCACGGCCACCGCGGCCGGCACCAAATACAGAGTGATTCAAAAAGAAAGAACAGATTCTAATTGTTTAATACAGACAAACTATGAAAGACAAAAACAAATTAAGCGTGTTACTGGATAGAGGAAGGTTCAAAGTTTTATGTTTGCACAGACACTATAATCTACACACTCAACATGAGCACCACGCGTTATTCGAGAAACATCGAAACTGTAGTCAGTTTCATTCCACGCACAAATCAATAGGTCCCTGTTTATTGAATCGACAGTTTCAACAATTCGATTTTTCAGCCATAGGCGGGATAAGGACTCTGTCTTCTATGCTCCCCCACAGAAAAAAAATCGCAAGGTGTGAGGTCTGATGATCTGGGATGCCAAAACTAATGAACAAGATCTTGTTGTCCACCTCGTACCTTGCGACGTTGTGGGATGGTGTTGCTAAGACAATGCCGCACTTCAAGGTGAAAGTGAGGCGGGGACAGTCAAGCATATAAGCGAATCTTTGGAATATTCGTGAAATTGAGGAAACAACCAGTTTCACGGCATGTCCAGGTATGACATTTCTGTCACAGTTTCCTCCTCAAAAATGAAAGGTCCATAAACTTAGTCAACGCGAAACGGCTAAAAATACGTTCAGTTTCGGTGAGTCTCTTTCACGTTCGATGACGATGCTATGATTTTGTGACTCCCAAATTCTTACATTACTGCGTTTTACTTTACCCGATAGATGAATCGTCGATGCGTCCGAAAAGATCAGTCGTTCGGAAAAGGCCATATTCTGGAGAATTCAAATGAAAAATTCGTACCTTCTGTTGTGGTCGCCGAGACACAATTGCTGCAGTAACTTCAACTTGTAAGGCTTCATATGCAGGCGCCGTTTCAGAACACGCCACACCGTTGTTTGAGGAAATTGAAGTTCCTGACCTGCTTATCTTGTGGACTTCGAGGGCCGTGTGTGAACGCATCTCGGATACGCTCGACATTCCCATCAGACGTGCGTGGCCTACCGGTCCTCTTCCCTTTGCATATGCAACCAGCTTCCAAGAATTTTGTATGGAAATCATAAATCTGCTTGTGCAGAGACGGCTTCTTGCACAATCGTCGGCGGAATGCGCTTTGCACTTAAACAATGGATTGACTTCGCGAAAATTCCAACATACAAAATGATTTCTCTTGTGGTGTGGTCGCCACATTGCTACAAATAACCGCGCAGTTGTGTCACAAATTTGAACCTTCCTCTACCCAATGACATGCGCTATGTGTTTCTATCCTTTACAGTTTGTCTGTAATAAAAACCGCAATCCGTTATTTCTTTTTGTATCGCCCAGTGTATGTCGAACTTCAAACGGGTTGCAATAGATAACGACTTGTAACACGATTTTTTTCGGCATTGCACTGTTGCAGAATTGTTCTTCATACATGGGGAGTGAATCTTTGACAATGGCAGCCTCTCGTGCGGGTGAACCGCTATAAAAATCACTAAACGAACGTCGGCTGTAAATTCCAAGAGGAAAAAACCTTAGGGCAATACGTCAAACTCTGAAGTGTGTGAAGTATTTGAGCCTCCCGGCCAAGTAGCCTGTAAAAACTCTACAGAACTTTACGTGATCTGTTCCAGGATAGCTAATGTGTGACAGACCATGCGAGGACGTGTAGATCTTTAGAACTCTATCAGTGTTTTTGTCAGTTTAGCCGGCGAGTGATGTGACAGACCACATACAGATGTGAAATATGGGACATATGAAAAGAAACACAGTATCCGGAAACGTAGAGCCTACTGGCTTGTCTCGGGATCTTCAGCTGACTTTTGTTTAAAGATTCTTCTAATGTTTTTGATGTTGCTGGCTTTGTCAAAGGCTCACCATCCATTGCTGGTGGCGAATGAATCTAGCCGCGGGCGGAGATTATGTGTACCTATCGCGCCAACGTCTGAAGGGTTTTCCCTGGTCACTACTGCTGTGGTTCTCCCCTTGCTACCTGCAGCCATTGTCCTCTGCAGCACGGGAATCCAGCGTTCCGAGGCTTTCTTGGTGCTTGTTAAAAGTATTCTCATGTTTCTCATGCCATTTCTGTGGCTTCCCGGAACAAACGGGGATGGCATCTATTCTCCACAGCGAGAACCTGCGTGTCGGCGAATTTTGTTATGTGGTCGGTCTCACATAGGTGTGCACCACCATGATTGATTTCTTCACCTGTCCAAACCTGCAGTACCGTTTATGTTCGACGATACTGATGTATCATTCAGTCATTCCAACGTAGACACTTCCGCCTGTACAAGATGTTGTAATGGTCTTCAGTCCGGAGACTGCGGCTCCCCACACTAGTCTATTCTGTTCAAGCGTCTTCGTCTCTGCCTAAGTACTACAACCGAGATCCATTTGATGAACCTGCTGTATTCAAGTCTTGATGTCCTTCTACAATCTTTACGCCCCATGCTTCACTCCAGTAGCAAACTGGCTATTCCTGCCATAAATTTCTTTTCTCACCAGTCCGATTCAGTACTATCGTGTTAGTTATTTGATCTATCCGTCTAATCTTCAACATTCTTCTGTAGCAGTATATTTAAAAACTTCTATTCTCTTTTTTTATGGACTACTTATCGCTCGTGTTTCACTTCTGTATAAGTTTACACTCCCGAAAAATACCTTCAGAAAGACTTTCTAATTTGTGTTAGACTAGCGAAGCCGGGAATGCTTCGCAACTGCTAAATATGTATGGGAATTGTATTTACATTCTAATGTCCTTCAGCCCTCTCTCTCCCTGTCCATCTTCTCCTCATCCCCGTCTTCGTCCATCTTTTCCTCCCTCCACTCTCTGTCCATGAACTCCTCGCTCTCTCTCTGTCCATCATTTACCCCCCCCCCCCTCTCTATCTCCATTTCCTCCACACCCCCTCTCTTTGCATGTCCTCCTTGTCTATGTCAAATTCAGTCCCCAGCCGTTGGATCTGTGAGGAAAGAATCTATAATGACAGTGTTTCACGTAGTTTTAATCTGCGGAAGGGTTGAATTACGAAGTTTAAGACTGTTCAGTTTTTGTTTAAAATTATATCTTAGAAGAAAGAAAATATGCGGAAAAAACAATTTGTCTAATGTTTTAAATGACTTGCTGTAATAATTAAAGCTGACTGCGAGAAAGAAAACGAAATCACATATTTTCACACCACAGCTCATCATTTGCTTTCTCACAGTTTGTTTTAACAGAAAACCTGTACAATTATTATAAAATATATAGAGAGTTTGCCTGTCTGAGTGTTTATTAGGGTATCGTGTAAAATTTTGAAGTAAATTAGTCGAGAACTTTTCGAGACTTTTGCTAACAAACCTTGCCACTTACGTGCTATACGTATATTTACGTATTACACACATGGAAAATGCTTAGCTTAAGTCTGCCGATTGTTTATTAGAGTACTGTGCAAAAATTTGATGTAAATTGGTCAAGAACTCTTCGAGATTTTTACCAACAACGTTCATCTTTTTATTATATCCGTCCGTCCGAATATTTATTAGAGCAGCGTGTAAAAATCTTAGGTAAATTGACCAAAAACGTTTTCGGGATATCCACTAACAAAGTTTCCTTCTCTCTGCCTCTACGATATGAAAGACGTAATGGCCACTATTTGTTGGTCATTGTGTAGATGGAGTCAGTCCAGACAAACAGCTGTTATCACGACTTTCATGCGATGCCCAGTGTCGACGGAAAGCGTCGGTTTGTCTCCCGTTACAAACAGAACGATTTTTAAAGCGGAATTTTACGTACCCATTCGATAAATCGGCCCCACATTAGTCTAATCTGATATTTGTTTTGCCGATATGCATTAACAAGGACAGCAAAACTCAGAGAACAACCAATACTCCGGCAGGAACAATACTGCTGTGACACGCGCTGAGTGCTATCGCCGAGCCTGCAACGCTACTGACTCGCTGCTAACCGACAGTGGGCGTCACATGAAAGACGTGACGAGCAGCAATTTTTTGGGCTAACTTCAGCTACACAATGTAAAAATGAAGTTGCAAATACCTGTCGAAACACCGGACTCGTAGGAGAGACATCTGGTGTATACATATTTCGCTCTGTAAGGAACAAGTGGAACCATTAATTAGCACTGGCTTTCCTATTTTTCTTATATTCCCAAAACTTCTTAGTCCTTTCGTTTTGGGCCTGTCTTATTTCGCGCATCCACACGTTTTTAAGCTCCATATCCCTTCGGTTCCTGGGTATGAAATTGTGTGTACTGATTTCTGTCTGTACAAAGTCCGTGCAGTCGCCACGGAGTCAATGACGATTTCTGAGGGGCCACTTTTGGTGTCTAACAGCCAATGTATTTTAAATTGTCAAATAATGGTTGCAAATTCATCGACCTCCGTTATTGGGTGGAGAACTGTAGGGCCCCCCTAGACAGGTCAGGCGTGCACTACACACCGGAAGCAGCTACTAGGGTAGCAGAGTACGTGTGGCGTGCACACGGGGGTTTTTTAGGTTAGAGGGACCCCCCCTTGGGCGAAACGATAAAATACCTGACGGCTTACCAGAGAGGACATTATCATCGTTGATAAAGAACGTCCGTCCTCAGAGACCAAAAACAGGAAAAGTTAACGTAATATTGGTAAACTGCAGGAGTATCCAGGGCAAGGTTCCTGAATTAGTATCTCTTATTGAAGGAAATAGTGCGCATATAGTATTAGGAACGGAAAGTTGGTTAAAACCGGAAGTGAACAGTAACGAAATCCTAGACACAGAATGGAATATATACCGCAAGGATAGGATAAACGCCAATGGTGGAGGAGTATTTATAGCAGTAAAGAATTCAATAATATCCAGTGAAGTTATTAGCGAATGCGAATGTGAAATAATCTGGGTTAAGCTAAGTATCAAAGGTGGGTCAGATATGATAGTCGGATGCTTCTATAGACCACCTGCATCAGCAACCGTAGTAGTTGAGCGCCTCAGAGAGAACCTGCAGAACGTCGTGAAGAAGTTTCGTGATCATACTATTGTAATAGGGGGAGACTTCAATCTACCAGGTATAGAATGGGATAGTCACACAATCAGAACTGGAGCCAGGGACAGAGACTCTTGTGACATTATCCTGACTGCCTTGTCCGAGAATTACTTCGAGCAGATAGTTAGAGAACCAACTCGTGAAGCTAACGTTTTAGACCTCATAGCAACAAATAGACCGGAACTTTTCGACTCCGTGAATGTAGAAGAGGGTATCAGTGATCATAAGTCAGTGGTTGCATCAATGACTACAAGTGTAATAAGAAATGCCAAGAAAGGAAGGAAAATATATTTTCTTAACAAGAGTGATAGGGCACAAATCGCAGAATATCTGAGTGACCACCATCAAACGTTCATTTCTGAGGAAGAGGATGTGGAACAAAAATGGAAAAAATTCAGAAACATCGTCCAGTACGCCTTAGATAAGTTCGTACCGACTAAGGTCCAAAGCGAGGGGAAAGATCCACCGTGGTATAACAATCATGTACGAAAGGTACTACGGAAACAAAGAAAGCTTCATCATAGGTTTAAGAGTAGTCGAATCATAGCTGATAAGGAAAAGCTGAACGAAGCGAAAAAGAGCGTAAAGAGAGCAATGAGAGAAGCATTCAACGAATTCGAACATAAAACATTGGCAAACAATCTAAACAAGAACCCTAAAAAGTTTTGGTCATATGTAAAATCGGTAAGCGGATCTAAATCCCCTATTCAGTCACTCGTTGACCACGATGGCACCGAAACAGAGGACGACCGAAGAAAGGCAGAAATACTGAATTCAGTGTTCCGAAACTGTTTCACTGCGGAAAATCGTAACACGGTCCCTGACTTCAGCCGTCGCACGGACGCCAAAATGGAAAATATTGAAATAAACGATATCGGAATTGAAAAACAACTGCTATCACTTAGTAGCGGAAAAGCATCCGGACCAGACGAGATACCTTTAAGATTCTACAGTGATTATGCTAAAGAACTTGCCCCCTTTCTATCAGCAATTTATCGTAGATCGCTGGAAGAACGTAAAGTACCTAGCGACTGGAAGAAAGCGCAGGTCGTTCCCATTTTCAAGAAGGGTCATAAATCAGATGCGAATAATTATAGGCCTATTTCGCTTACGTCAATCTGTTGTAGAATAATGGAACATGTTTTGTGTTCTCGTATTATGACGTTCTTAGATAATACAAATCTCCTTCATCATAACCAACATGGATTCCGCAAACAGAGATCATGTGAAACTCAGCTCGCCCTATTTGCCCAAGAAATTCACAGTGCCGTAGACACTGGCGAGCAGATTGATGCCGTATTCCTGGACTTCAGGAAGGCATTTGATACGGTTCCGCACTTACGTTTAATGAAAAAAAAAATACGAGCTTACGGAATATCGGACCAGGTTTGTGATTGGATTCAGGATTTCCTAGAAGAAAGAACACAACATGTCATTCTTAACGGTTCAAAATCTGCAGATGTAGAGGTAATTTTGGGAGTACCGCAAGGAAGCGTGATAGGACCTTTATTGTTTACAATATACATAAATGACTTAGTTGACAACATCGGTAGCTCCGTGAGGCTATTTGCAGATGACACGGTTGTCTACAAGAAAGTAGCAACATCAGAAGACTCGTACGTACTCCAGGAAGACCTGCAGAGGATTATTGCATGGTGCGACAGCTGGCAGCTTTCCCTAAACGTAGATAAATGTAATATAATGCGCATACATAGGGGCAGAAATCCATTCCAGTACGATTATGCCATAGGTGGTAAATCATTGGAAGCGGTAACGACCGTAAAATACTTAGGAGTTACTATCCGGAGCGATCTGAAGTGGAATGATCACATAAAACAAATAGTGGGAAAAGCAGGCGCCAGGTTGAGATTCATAGGAAGAATTCTAAGAAAATGTGACTCATCGACGAAAGAAGTAGCTTACAAAACGCTTGTTCGTCCGATTCTTGAGTATTGCTCATCAGTATGGGACCCTTACCAGGTTGGATTAATAGAAGAGATAGACATGATCCAGCGAAAAGCAGCGCGATTCGTCATGGGGACATTTAGTCAGCGCGAAAGCGTTACGGAGATGCTGAACAAGCTCCAGTGGCGGACACTTCAAGAAAGGCGTTACGCAATACGGAGAGGTTTATTATCGAAATTACGAGAGCACACATTCCGGGAAGAGATGGGCAACATATTACTACCGCCCACATATATCTCGCGTAATGATCACAACGAAAAGATCCGAGAAATTAGAGCAAATACGGAGACTTACAAGCAGTCGTTCTTCCCACGCACAATTCGTGAATGGAACAGGGAAGGGGGGATCAGATAGTGGTACAATAAGTACCCTCCGCCACACACCGTAAGGTGGCTCGCGGAGTATAGATGTAGATGTAGATACCGTTCACGATGTGGAAGATTTTTTGGTCAAGCGAGAGTCGTTCATTCGTTCTATATGACCGTAGAATCTCATACGTCTTTTCCGTGCAAGTGTGGGGATCCTTTCAGTCAGCGAATACAGCTCTTCTGGGCTTTTGCGCACGAAGACACCATCTTGAATTTTGGGTACAAAAGTTTTTCCCGGTGTTTGTATTTCAATTTTCTCGAAGTCCTTGGCGTTGGTAGTTAATGATGACATCCCCGTAGCGTAGAGCGCTTCTGTAACAACGATTGTGTGACAGTGACAGAGTTCCGCTTTGATGGACATATTCCAGGTAACTGATCCGCGCCTGGTAGCCGTGCGGTCTTGGGCGCCTTGCCACGGTTCTCGCGGCTACCCCCAACGGAGGTTCGAGTCCTCCCTCGGGCATGGGTGTGTGTATTGTCTTTAGTGTAAGTTAGTTTAAGTTAGATTAAGTAGTGTGTAAGCCTAGGGACCGATGATCTTAGCAGTTTGGTCCCATAGGAGCTTACCACAAATTTCCAGGTACCTGTGTAGGCTTTACACAGTTTTTCTGCACGTGCTTTTGTTAGCTTCTCTTTCGTTACCGGTATTTCTAATTACCTCACCTAGATACCTGAAGTGTTGTTGAGGTTGGAAATGAAGACAGGTTTTGGCTCTTGGAGTCTATGCACTGTGTTTTCTCGTAAAAAATCTGGAGTCCGGTCTTGATGGCGATCTCATGAGGCTTCTCGATGGCATGGATGCTTCCTCGGGAGTTCTGGTAATTATTGCAAAAGCAAGGCACTTAATGTTGATTCGTTTATCTTTGTTCCAGGTATTTTTCCTCTCAAATATGTATTTATATTCAGGGTGATTATAATTATAAGTTAAACTTTCAAAACGCTGTAGAAATAAGACCAATGGTCAGAATGACATCAAATTGCAACGGAATATTATCGGAAAAGGGGGAAAACGTATGACAGAAGAAAAAAATAGTGTGAAAATTGATCAATAGATGGCGCTGCCTGTGTCAGAATGCGTAAATGAAAACATCTGTCATGCGTACGACCCATTGAAGTTGGTATAAACATGCCGGGTACTTGGCTTTTCATCCTTTCGCGTCTTCGACGTTCGTCTTGACTGTCTCAATGCAGGATCGCGATCTGCTTGTAAAGCTGTAGTACAAGAACGATGACTGTGCACACGTCGCTCTACAGAAGTTCCGGACACTGAAGGGTTTGAAAAAAGGCGTTGGTCCGATGACTGCCGTGGGTCTGGAGAAAATGATTCGGAAATTCAAAAAGACATGTCTTTTGGTGTGCAACCTGGTAGAGGGAGAAAACGAATTGATTCGACGTCAGTGGAAGCAGTGGCCACAGCAATGCAGTAGGAGACGAGTGGTGGTGTGCACACGTGTAGTGCACAGAGAATTGCCCGAACATTGAACATACCCGTGAGCACGGTGCGTAAAATCCTACGAAATACCCTTCTTTGCTATCCATTCAAAATTACCCATGTGCACGAGTTGCTTCCTGTTGACCTGCCAGCAAGAGAGACCTGTGATTTAGAATCTCTTGCTCGCATGGAAGTGGACAATGATTGGCCGTGGAAGATTTTGTGGACAGGCGATGCCCACTTCCATCCGACAGGATATGTCAATACATAGAATTGCCGAGTATGGGCAACGGAAAATCAGCACACAAGTCAACCAGTACCACTTCATCCTGAAAAGGTTACTGTGTGGTGCGGGTTTACGGCATTATTTACCATAGGACCATATTTTTTCGAAGAGACAGGTGCTTCCAGTCCTGTTACCTGTACCGTCACTGGTAAGCGCTATGAGTGTCTTTTGTGCAACCACGCCATTCCAGCTCTCCATCAGCTTGGATGTGTGGATGGAATCATTTTTATGCAAGATTGCGCACCTCCGCACATTGAAAACCCAGTTAAGCGGCTGCTGAAGCGCCATTTAGGAAATGCTAGAATTATCAGCCGCCATTTCCCTACAGCCTGGCCATCCCAATCACCTGATCTTAATCCGTGTGACTTCTGTCTGTGGGGCTATCTGAAAGATGTTGTGTTCAGTGTTCCGATTGCAAACTTAGCTGCATTGAAGGCACGCATTCCGCAACACATTCTGAACGTGACCCCGAAACACTTCGATCAGTTGTGGAACATGCTGTTTCTCGATTTCAACTTGTTGCAGAAAATGGTGGACAGCATATTGAACATGTTTTGCACCAGTCACACGGAAATTAATAATACGATTCAATTTTAATTGATGCTTTTTCTACGGATTTTGGCCGCAGGATAATTAAAAACAGATTTTTCCCATACGATGTGATATGACCTTGCCGTGGTGGATGGGCTTACGTATCTAACAGTATCACACCTGTATACCCATGCATACTGAGTAGTACAATTTCTTTAACGTCAAACGTACACCTTAGGCATTGTTGTATTATTCATTTGTCATTTTTAGTCGACCACTATTAAATTATGATGCTTACAGCGCCATCTATTGCTACATTTTGTAACTACTTATTCTTCTTCTGCCATACGTTTTCCCCCTTCTCCGGCTATGCGCATCCGAACGTTTTCATTAGACTAACTTGTAAAAATTTGACGTAAATCGATTGAGAACTTTTCGAGATTTTTGGTAACATCTTTAAACAACGACGTGTGTTTATAGAGAAGTATAGACGTCAATAAAATCCTCTTTTTCAGGAATGACTTGCTTGCTATTACCTCTGTCCATTTTGTAATCTCTCTATTTCGGCTGCTCAAATAGTTAAACTCACCTACTGCTTTCACCTATTGCTTCAAGCGTCTTATTTCCTAATCTAATTCCTTCAGCGTCGCAGCATCGGCAGATTTAATTCGGATACATTCCATTAACCTTTTACTTTAGTTGATCTTGTTCATCTTATGAGCCCTCTTCGAGATACATTTTATTCCTGCTACCTTCGGAATTTCAAAGAGTGTGTTCCAGTCTACATTCTTAGAAGCTTTCTCTAAGTAATAAATGCTATAATAGAAGGTTTACCTATCTTTAACCTATCTTCTAAGACAAGACATTCGGTCCATATTGCCTTGCAAACTGATCTTACCCGAGATTGGGTTCTACCAGTTTATTCCATTCTTCTGTAAATAATTCATGACAATATTTTGCAAAAATGATGCAGATGGCTGACGGTATTCACATGAGAAACACCTGCATTCTTCTTGAAGTCTGAGAGTATTTCCCCTGTTCCAAATGTTTTGCACACCTTGTAGTTTAGCCATGTTTAGCTCTCCCATAGGTCTCATTAATTCTGAGAGAATATCGTCTACTCCAGGGGCGTTGTTTCGACTTAAGATTTTCAGTGTTTGTTAGATATGTTGTTGTTGTGGTCTTCACTTCGAAAACTGGTTTGATGGAGCTCTTCACGGTACTCAATCCTGTGCAAGCCTCTTCATCTCCGAATAACTACTGCAACCCACTGGAGCTGCTTGCTGTACTTTTCTCTTGGTCTCCCTCTGTAATTTTTACCACCCATAGTTCCCTCCGATATTAAACTGACAATTTCCTGATGTTTCTGAATGAGTATTATCAAACGATCCCTTATTTAAGTCAAATATGCTACAAATCTCTTTTCTCCCCAGTTCTATTCAGTATATCCTCATTAGTTACGTGATCAACCCATCCAATCTTCATTAGTCTTTTGTCGCATCGCATTTCAAAAGCTTCTATTCTTTTCTGGTCCAAGCTATTTGTAGTCCATGTTTCATTCCTATACGCGCCTACGCTCCATACAAATACCTTCGTAAAACACTTTCTAATTCTTAAATCTATATTTGATGTTAACAAATTTCTCTTCTTCCGAAACGCTTTTCTTGTCATTGACAGTCTGCATCTTATATACTCTCTACTTCGGCCATCCTCGGTTACTTTACTGCCCAAATAGCAAAACTCGTGTAGCACGTTTAGTTTCTCATCCCCTAATGTAATTATCTCAGCAATGCCAGAGTTAAGTCGACTACATTTTATTACCCTTTTTTTGCTTTTGTTAATGTTCATCTCATATCCTTCCTTCAAGGCGCCGTCCATCTCGATCAACTGCACTTCCAAGTCCTGTGCTGTTACTGACAGAATTACAGTGTCATTGCCAAACCGCAGAGTTTTTATTTCTTCCTCCTAAATTTTAGTTCCCTTCTCAACCATTTCTTCCCTTGCATGCTTCTCGACTCTTAAAGCAGCGGTCTGGTTTCTGTACGAGTAAGTTTTCTCTCCCAGTATTTTACCACTTCTACGGTGAGAAATTTAAAGAGTGTATTCCAGTCAATATTGTCGAAAGCTTTCTCCAAATTATGTAATGTAATTAATGTATGTTTAAGGTAAGTCGTCGGATCAGAATTGCCTCGCATGTTCCAACATTTCTCTGCAACCCAAACTGGTCTTCCCCGAGGTGGGCTTCTGCAAGTTTTGTCGTTCTTCTGTAAATAATAGGTGTCATTATTTTACAACCATGACTTACTAATCTGATAGTTCGGTAATATTCACACCTGTCAGCACCGGCTTTCTTTGGAATTGGAATTGTTACATTCTTCTTGAAGTCTGAGAATATTTCTCCCGTCTCATACATCTTGCATATCAGGTGAAGCAGTCAAGTCATGGCTCGCTACCAATTGTCAAGTCCCATTTGCTGAAGAAGATGAACAAAAACAGGCAATTATCACTCCGTTCGCCATGTACGAATTGAATTTCATGTCATTTGGATTATGGAACGCGTGTTTCACAGAGATTTATTAATGACACACTGCAACAGATTAGATTTCTATTTGGAAAAGAACTCTTGCAACACTTCATCACTCTTTTCGAACTTCTTAATAAGTATGGTTGGAGGGTTCGTCTGGAAACTCTGTGTTTAGCATTCAGAAAAGTAAGTTTTCTGGGATGAAAATTTACGTCAGATGGTATCATACCGGACTTAGAGAGAATACCAGCTATTTTAAACGCACCTTGCCCAAGAAAGCATAATTTGGCTTTGGCCTCGTCACCTGGAGCATGCTGCACAAAGACATGCTCTCCCATGGCCATCTGAAGGGACGCGAAGAATGACAAAAGGAAAATCGAGCGGACTCCAGAAGCAACAGAACAGTGTGAAAACTGTACGAAAAATGTACCCAAGCTGCACTACTATGTTTCCAGGTGGTAAGTGTGAACTTTCATTGTTTGTGGATCCATGAAACTCAGCGCTGCCCTACAACACACAGAATGGAATTTAGAGGGTCATTGCTTTCTTTTCAAAGAATTTTCCTCTTTCCTATTCGAAACAGTGAAGCTGATATTGTAGCAATAGCATTTTTCAGTTACTTGGTTACCAGATGTGAAATAGAGCAACAGATATGACAGATCAAGAAACACAGATTTAACGTAGTATGTTCCGAATCTGTCTATATTTGTGGTTATAAGACCTACTGAATACTACAGAAATAGGCTAACAGAAAATTGAAAGGTGCTAATACAATTCTTCTAAGTGTACTCATAAAAGATACCATGTGGGCTCTGTGTTTAAGTCTCTCTGCATTGATGATGAAGTTTTGTCCAATGAACATGGAATCTCTCTCCACCATATTGATATGATTCAGCAGAGAGACACTCAACACTAACTTGTTTAGGAACATACAAATCATTCGTGTGCTCCGCTGCTGTGACTGTAGCACTGAAATAAATGGGACGCATACTAGACCACGTAGCGAGTTAAACCAAATACCAATTTTGAGAGTTTTTAAATTCTTATTTCAGCGCGTTGGAATGCTCAGTTGCCGAAACATGTAGCTATCGGGTACTGACTTATCACGGAAGGTGCATGCAGGCTAACAACTTAATTTGAGTTCGGGTTAACTACTTACCCTGACTGCAGGCATCGCGCGTAGTCAACCGAAATCCTGAAATATATGTCAGTTGACACTGACTCGCTCTCTCCGCTTCCTGTGACACTGCTGGTTTATGAAAAACGGTAATTCGGTATAAACTAAACTCATTTAAAAAGAGTGGGATCGAAACTCCTTATCTTACTGTGGTTTGCATTGAACATTCCTTATACCTTTCCCAATGGAAGCCCATGGCCGATTATTCCCACGATCCTTTACCAAATAAGTTAGTGTTCCGTCACTAATAAGCTCGTAACGACGTCGAACATACGAGGGTTGGAACTTTAACAGATACGTGTTTCAAAGTTTTACTGACCTTCAAAGTAGTAATCAGCATTGTGTATAACCCGTTGCCAGCGATGAGAACGTCGTAGGAGCCTCTTAGCAGTACCAGTTGTGTTAACAGTTCGAGCGGAGCGGTCTATTGCCCCACGAATTTGTAGTTCTCAAGCAAATGCCGTGAAGTGTTTCCTTCACTTTAGAAATCGAGTTGAACTTATGAGGGCTTAAGTCAGGGGGGTGCAGTTGGTGGTGTAGCACTTAGCAGCCCCATCAGTCTAACAAATCAGTAACAGCTTGCACTGTACGTGCTTGAGCATTGTCCTACACAATGATGGTCAGGTCCTGCAGAAAGTGTCATCACTTCTGTCTCAACCAGCTTAGAGAAGGAAGTGATTACACTTTCTGCAGGACCTGACCATCATTTTGCAGAACAATACTCAAGCACGTACAGTGCAAGCTGTTCCTAATTTGTTTGATTGATGGGGCTGCTAAGTGCTACACCACCTACTGCACTCCCCTGACTTACGTCCTCGTAAATTCAACTCGATTTCTGAAGGAAACACTTCACGGCATTCGCTTCAGAACTGCCACAAATTCTTCGGGCAATAGACCACGCCGCTCGAGCTGTCAATACAACTGGCACTGCTAAGAGTATCCTACGACTTCCACCTCACTGGCAGAGGGTTATACACAATGCTGGTGACAACTCTGAAGGTCAGTAAAACTTTGAAAATCTATTTTGTACGAGCTGTAAATTAATACACTCCTGGAAATTGAAATAAGAACACCGTGAATTCATTGTCCCAGGAAGGGGAAACTTTATTGACACATTCCTGGGGTCAGATACATCACATGATCACACTGACAGAACCACAGGCACATAGACACAGGCAACAGAGCATGCACAATGTCTGCACTAGTACAGTGTATATCCACCTTTCGCAGCAATGCAGGCTGCTATTCTCCCATGGAGACGATCGTAGAGATGCTGGATGTAGTCCTGTAGAACGGCTTGCCATGCCATTTCCACCTGGCGCCTCAGTTGGACCAGCGTTCGTGCTGGACGTGCAGACCGCGTGAGACGACGCTTCATCCAGTCCCAAACATGCTCAATGGGGGACAGATCCGGAGATCTTGCTGGCCAGGGTAGTTGACTTACACCTTCTAGAGCACGTTGGGTGGCACGGGATACATGCGGACGTGCATTGTCCTGTTGGAACAGCAAGTTCCCTTGCCGGTCTAGGAATGGTAGAACGATGAACGATGGGTTCGATGACGGTTTGGATGTACCGTGCACTATTCAGTGTCCCCTCGACGATCACCAGTGGTGTACGGCCAGTGTAGGAGATCGCTCCCCACACCATGATGCCGGGTGTTGGCCCTGTGTGCCTCGGTCGTATGCAGTCCTGATTGTGGCGCTCACCTGCACGGCGCCAAACACGCATACGACCATCATTGGCACCAAGGCAGAAGCGACTCTCATCGCTGAAGACGACACGTCTCCATTCGTCCCTCCATTCACGCCTGTCGCGACACCACTGGAGGCGGGCTGCACGATGTTGGGGCGTGAGCGGAAGACGGCCTAACGGTGTGCGGGACCGTAGCCCAGCTTCATGGAGACGGTTGCGAATGGTCCTCGCCGATACCCCAGGAGCAACAGTGTCCCTAATTTGCTGGGAAGTGGCGGTGCGGTCCCCTACGGCACTGCGTAGGATCCTACGGTCTTGACGTGCATCCGTGCGTCGCTGCGGTCCGATCCCAGGTCGACGGGCACGTGCACCTTCCGCCGACCACTGGCGACAACATCGATGTACTGTGGAGACCTCACGCCCCACGTGTTGAGCAATTCGGCGGTACGCCCACCCGGCCTCCCGCATGCCCACTATACGCCCTCGCTCAAAGTCCGTCAACTGCACATACGGTTCACGTCCACGCTGTCGCGGCATGCTACCAGTGTTAAAGACTGCAATGGAGCTCCGTATGCCACGGCAAACTGGCTGACACTGACGGCGACGGTGCACAAATGCTGCGCAACTAGCGCCATTCGACGGCCAACACCGCTGTTCTTGGTGTGTCCGCTGTGCTGTGCGTGTGATCATTGCTTGTACAGCCCTCTCGCAGTGTCCGGAGCAAGTATGGTGGGTCTGACACACCGATGTCAATGTGTTCTTTTTTCCATTTCCAGGAGTGTAGTTGCTACTATTAAAGTTCCAACCCTCGTACTGTAAGTTGATACCTCTCGCTGTTATTCGCTGCACTTTATTCTTTTGGGCTATTTCTTGTACGTCCGTTTAATAAAATCCCCCACATTTCTAGTTTCTTGATCAGGGTCTAATTCATTAGAGTCTGTTACCAAACTATTCCAAGGATTACTATTGATACGACTCTGCTGATTCCGGTTGCTTTTATGAGACAACTATAAACACTCAGTGTTCCAGAATATATAGATACACTTTTCTACATCTACATCTACATCTACAAAGATACTCCGCAAGCCACCGTACGGTGTGTGGTGGAGGGTACCCTGTACCACTACTAGCCACTTCCTTTTCTGTCCCACTCGCAAATAGAGCGAGGAAATGACAATTGTCTAACCCTTCGTATAAGCCCTAATTTCTCGTGTCTTATCTTCGTGGTCCTGACGCGCAGTGTATGTTGGCGGCAGTAGAATCGTTTGTCAGCCAGCTTCAAATGCCGGTTCTCTAAATTTTCTCAATAACTTTACTTTTCCGTAACCATATGTGTAAGCGCATACTCCGCAACATATTCTTAGTACTAATGAACAGGTACATTTTGTAGGCAGACACACGGAGCCATCTGACGAAACTAAAGCCAAGTCAAGCAGAAAACCGTGAGTGAATGTTTGGGTCCCCCCTCGCCGCCGCCGCCGCCGCAAAGAGCAACTACAACAACCGACCACAGTGCTGTCACTCTTGCATGTGTGCAAGTCTTTGCTTCACGACCTGGCCGCAAGAGATCTAATTTTTTGTGAGACGTAGTTGTGGTACTGAGGTTAAAACTTGGTTATACGTATAGTTAGTGGAAGTTTCTAGAGAATGACACATACGCTGATTCCGTGAAATTTTCATCTGTGGTCTCAGCTTCGTAACATGCTTGTAGCGGAGTATCTTCAAGAGAAGTACACCCACATTTGAATCCAACTGTACATTTCTTAACTGTTGAATGTGAGGGAGCAGTTTATTATAAATCATCATTAGCTTTAAGAGCGAATTTCTGTTAAGGAAAAATCCTCCAATATAAAGGAATGTACCCTAGTATGATGTTCTGATTCATCCATTTGAATAAAACTTCTTTCTGTGTGTATTATTAACGTTTGCTTACACTGAAGCGTAAGATGTACCAGTGAAAGGAAAAAAGTCATTAAGTTAACGCCAACTTCGTGGGTTTTAGTTTGCCAGCCTGTTGTGGACGTGTGCCACAGAATTGGCTCAAACAAGGAAAAAACTAGTTCTGCAACCCACAAAAAATATTCTTTTGGTGTTGATCTTAAAAAAAAAAAACAATGTGAGCATGCTTTCAAAGTCGTCTGCCCGGATGATCAAAATTCATATTATTCCGTGTAAAACTATTTTCTGTTCATGCTACTGGTGTCAGTTCGAAATCTCATTCACGTATGTCGCAGATTTTTTATTTATGCCGGAAGCGCTCAACATTCGTTGTGACTCATGTTTGGACGTACACGTTTATTTCAATTTAGATGTATACGTTAGAATATTCATAAGGAAAGACACGTTAGAGTGACTATAACGATACGATGTTATACTTGTTTAGGGCGATTTAATAAGATATTGCAGTAATGAAACAAATAGAAAATAAAGAGAAATTCTTTGCACATTGAGACTCGTAATTTTCAGCATATTGTGTAATTCACTTGTGTCGTAGCACTCTTCTGTACCAGTTCACACGCAATGGGCTGAGATTACTCAGCTGATTATCAAGCAGGAGTTTTAGTTGCTTATTAGTATTATAACTAAGCAATTTTATAGAAAAATGTGTATTAAATGAAATTTCAAGACAACTCTCTAGCCCTAAAGACAAAAGAGATCCAGTAGTTTCATTATGGAGAAGGATTGCCTAGTTAGGATACTCGAGCTTTCCTTATGTGTTCCAGCTAAACCAGTCACGCACCACTGACCAGCTTCAACAAGCAGGCGGGGGGCAGATACCTCAGGGGATTGGATGTCATTGGTGAGTATTCTTGGAGAATCTCAACTTGCATTCTTAAACTTCTTCGGAATTCATTTAGTGAGCGGAGGTGGAAGCCATCTCACACTGTCTAAGGCAGAACAGGTTGCCTGAGACTATATGTCCAACCACAGCCCAGACTTACGTTTTCCTTCTTAAGAAACGACGCTCATCCCTAGCTCTGATGATTACATGGGAAGATACTTACTTGAATAGGGCATCAAAAGCCACAGTTGTTACTTGGGGCAGAGTCCTTAATTTCAAGAAGCTCTGCACAAATACAAAGCAAAACAACATCGTGCGAAGTCTGAATGATGCAATCTGCGGACTTCAACCAGATTCAGTGAGGATACCTACTCTCTTTATTTATGCGGTAATCCACTGCCGAATACACGTGTTCAAAATTGGATTATTTCCTGCAACATAAAAATAGTACATGTGACACACACAATTGCAGGAGCGGAACTATTTCTCCTTAAGTCTTCCAAAGATAGTTACAAGAATACTGGAGCAATCTAGGTTCAAAAACTTGTCAAACTAGAGCTCAGAACCTCGATCAGGCCGGTACCGAAGTTGAAATTTTATCCAGCCACACAGGACTGTGCGATATGAGAGACGCTCTACCGTCTGTTCTGCCGAGTTGACAATATCGACAAGCTGTGCTCCATGGTGAAGTCAACACTCAGTGAGCGCGATACTGAGCAGATCACAAACAACCTACTGCAATATATTTCGTGTCCTACCACATACATGACACAGCAGATCATCGGGGGCCAAACGACAGAGGCCGTTGAAGTTTAGACCAAAAAAAGAGTTTATCTTCAACCTGTGGTAATTTTGTTACTTTTATAACTGATTTACGTATTTAATGAATGTTTTTATTTGCTTGTATCACGATAGAAACAAGTAAATAATTTCTGCCGATGATAGTAGTCGGGAGAGGAAATGAGGTGACCTATGTGAGAAAAGTGTGGAGAGACATTTGGTTCTCTTCCGGTACTCTGGTATCATCGCCATCATCAGAAATTTGACATACACTGCTGGATAAATTTCCTCTCCAGACTTTTCCTGCAATTTTACACGTCCCTGCTGTTTCTGCACTTTTCAATCCCATCTGTCTATCTTCCAGTAAGTCGTCGTTCCGACCTTTCCTTGAAATCCAGCAAAGAATCTGATTTGATATTGATATTTATATTGGATTTTGGAGACACGCTGATGAACAGCGAATATTCCACTGGCGGTGACAGCTTATGTAAGCTCCAAGTGAGTGTCAGAGAAGGTGATAAGCTGCAGTGAGAGAACTGACCATTGGGAAAATGGACTTTAATGGACCTGTCACAGTTATGGTAGTTAATTCCGACGGAATAAACCAGAGCCAATATCAGTACAAAGAACTGCAGACCTGTTCATTGCTAAACACGTAATCCCAAGCCAGACAAAGTCTCTGAAGCTATCTTATTCACATATTAAGAAATTCTAAATGCAACGTCTACTAACATAGTTTAGAAATATATAAATTCAGGGTGCGTCAGCAATTAGTCAATACATTCTCAAAAGATATCTGTCCATCCAATAGATGTGTAAAAGAACATCTTAAATACGTCCTGCGATTTCCGCTTTTACTCGCATTTGTTTTTATTATATTTATTTCCAGATGATCCCCGTTCACCGTTATTCACATTAGAAATTTTAAATTCTGTTAATATTATTGCAGTTTTCAGGCAGCTTTTTCAGATTGTAATATTGTGTTTAGAAATACTGTTTCTAGAAATCTATGCAGAGTGCATTATGGAGTCATAAGATTTGATTCCGAAAACTCTGTCTCCCTTATGTACAAGCAGTCGTTGAGTTGTAGTTCCTTTCTTGACACTGTCTAATCTTATCGCTCTGACTACAGACCGTGTTCTTCCTTTGAGCATATGCTCACACCATACAACGTACACACTCATATTAACAATTCTACAGCATAACACATTGACGTTAATAAAGGGAAAACATTCATTTAATCACAAAATTGTATCATCTGACACGCTGCGATTTCCGAGGTGGTAGCTCAAATATATAAACTTCGTTATTATAACGGAAGGAAAGTTGACAACGATAAACAACGGCTGTTGTAGCGCTTCAACGCCTCTTAAGGATAATGTATGAACTAATTGTGGACGTAGCGCCTCTTGCAGAAAATATATGTACTAGATGGGATGTGTTCGGATATTACAAAAATATGCAATAACTGGTTTGCAGTGAGACGTAAAGAAGTAGTTAGTATGTTTGGAAACCTTTGTTATTACTTTCGAAAATGTTGCGATTTCCCACTTGGGGTAGCTTAATTTGCTACGTGTGCAGCGAGAAGGAATGAATTTTACATTCATGGTTATCAACTTCGACGCTTACTTCGGAATATGCTTCGATTTCCGATGTGGTAGTTAGACTGGAACTAATAGCACAGCTCAGATTTAATTGCATTTATCATGGCGTGCAGATGTATATTACATTAGACTACAGTGTGTCTTCTTACAGGCAATGTCGTGATAACGTTTAACGAATGGAATTCTGTAACTGATTCTGGTATGTTATGTAATAATTCAGCATCATCCTTTGCAAGATGCTATCTCGTATTCGCACATTTTTCTTAAAAATCATTCTTATCATATGGTATAGCAAGTTGTATGATTTGTAGTGTCGATGTATTTATTGTCTTAATTTCAGTATCAAATTTACGTATGTGATATAATTGTCCATGTCTTATACTAGGTTTCTTAAATCTGCTACGTTTTATCTAATAATAGAAAAAAAAGGTAAATAGTAGCAAATCATGTCGGTCAAGCAAAGGGACTGGATACGTATAGTACCAGTTTTATCTATCTTGAAATTTCTGTTATACTGTATACCGTTTGCGAATGCAAAGTAAAAGACGTGCCTGTTACGTATTACCTTAACGCAATAAAAATAAATTTACAAGTTTACTCTCTAAATTAAGGCAATAGGAAACAACGATGTCAAGAAAAAAGCAAATCGAAATAGATGCAAGAAACGTCAGCAATGTGACACAGATACTTACAGTAATACCATCGATCATGTCAGCTGTCGAAATGAAGAAAGGATCGTTCGCTATTTGCAACGCAATCACAGTTCAAATGCAAAATCTCTGTCAATTTGACATCTTTTAGCAAATTTCACAAAGATTTAGACCAAAAATTTGTCTTTGAAACAGTTTAAATATAATCTCTGTCTCTGCTGCAATGATGTGACCGCCAAAGATTGTCTGTGACACCCACTTAGCGCCTTATTTTGCCTGTAATGATGAAATCAAGATGATGTGTCCGACTCACTAAAAGCTGCATATTTATTTCTTTAGTGGTATACAAAATAACAATTTTGCTGTAGCTCTTCTTATGACAATGGACCTCTGTAGCCATAAGACCGTCTACAGCACCAACGAAATGCATTTTGAACTGTTGTAAAACAACATGCGTTCGAGAAAGTATGGAAGAAACTGTGAAACTATACCATCAACACTGCAGGCTACACATAACGTACTATAAATAGCACAATTCCAAACATAGTATTTATGTCCTCACCGTTTTTTTCCGTCAGGTGACATTTTTAGAGCTGCTGCATCCCGACATTCGGCCCACGTTCTACTGGTTCACGTTAGTAGTAGGCATATTTCGCGATAGCGGATCCACACTTCTTGATCATCAGTGCGCGCTTTATATTTTCCTTCAAGAGCAGGCATCATAACATTCAATGCAATATGTAACCGTATGTGAATCTTCTTTATAAGTGTTTATTATAAAAGTCTGCACATTCCACAAGTCACCACAATCTCCACCCTCATTTGTTTCACAGTCCGTATTTATCATCGACGATTATGATTAAACCCATGGAATACGATTGTCTTTGAAGTGTACATAGTGAACTACCCATATCGCCAAGATCGAATTGGAATTGTTATTCGACTTTCGTATAACGCTGTTTATTTACATTTTGTGCCTAGATCAAAGCTTTAATAAATTACCTCATTTTGAACACTTTACTTATTAGTAATACAAATGGCGAATATTTGTTGCTGCTATGGATGCAAATGTCAATAACCCAAAGGAGAAAAAGTTGCTTTTCATTGGTAAGTGCGCCAACTTCTAACTGCATTTATCGTGCTAATAAGAGACACTTCATGTGTTAAAAATATAGAGACACATTTTAATAAGGAATTAATACAGAAACGCTAATTTATATGAGTGCTTAACCTTACGATTACGATATATGTGTTACATGAATTCAGTAGTGTATGCGTGTGTTGCCAGTTAATCCGTTGAATGTATACGCGTTTAGAGCAATGTTCGCCAGTAGATAAAATGTATACGTGACAGTCTGAGTCGTTTCATTCGGATTATACAGCTCTCCAAAATGTTATGTTTATTTTAAAGTAGTCACAATAGGAAACTGCGCTATTGGCACCTATGACGTGAAGAATTAGAGTTTCTTGCGACAATTTTACTTTGACGTACTAGGAAGCATTGGCGCTGCAGCGTAGTTTATTAAGAGAGAGAATCGCAATATGATAAAGTGCAGTACCAAAAAGGACGTGGCTATTCTTGCTTTTCATACAACAAAAAAAGCGACATCTGAACCGCTACACTTGTTGCAAACAAGCGAGATGCCCGTGCGTTTATCTCTACAAAGCTTTGTGCCAAGTTCATACGAGATATAGAATGTGGATTGTTAAGATGGACTTGAATCGCAGGTACAGATTCCATGATACGTTTTAACGGTATCTGTCTGTACTAGCAATGTGATGACATTCAAAATCTTCAGGGTGCTAACGTTCTAAATTTACGTCGTACCATATCCATGTGACTTGGGAGGTGACTTATATTGCCGATAATTATTTTGACCTGCGCATCTAAATTCTGGTTCAATGAAAATTCCTACTCTAAAAAATAAACTAGACTGTCACTAAACCTTCCTTTCAGATGTTACTTCACACTTACATCCCTTCTAGTATTACAACAGTTTTTATACTGATAACAGTAAATAGACATAACAAAATAACTTAAAAATAACGCCATTTCGGATAAAATATAAAATGATATTTTTATAGGGACATAAATCTCACAACACATACTCGTATAAGAACAGCGTCAGCGTGATGACTGCGTATATCAGCTAGATAACTTGGTTGATCAAACCGTGACAAAACTGTTCCATCTGCTGTGCAGGAACTGTATGAGATTGGGAAAACACGATCAGAATTCAAGAAGGATGTAATAATCACACTACTAATAAGACAGTTGTTGACAGTGTGAACACTACCGAAATATCAGTTTGACAAACCATGCATGTAAAATACTAGCACAAATTAGTTGTTAAGGAATGAATGACTGGTAGAAGCCGACCTAGAAGGGGATCAGTTTGTGTTCAGGGAAATGCAGGAATACGCGAGGCAATACTGATCCTACAACTTATCTTAGAAGATAAGTTCAAACCCACATTACAGCATTTTTACAGTGTCTTTTAAAGGAGGATGTAAGATGGACGCCAACAAAAGCAAAACAAGAGTAACTGAATGTTATCGAATGAAATCAAGCAGTGCTAAGGGAATTAGATTAGAAAATGAGCCACTGAAAGTAGTGAATGAGTTTTGCTATTTGGGCAGTAAAATAGCTGATGATGACCGAAGTAGAGAGGATATAAGCTCATAGGACAAACAATTAGTCAACCATAGAGAAATCATTACAAGCATTTAATACCGTGTAATTCCATCCCTCAACTTGATAACCGCCTGGATTCGGTTAGGAAGTGAGTCCGCAGGGTTTTGTGGGTACGTCCAATCCAGGTTAAGCCACTCGCTGAGGATCTGATGCCGCAGTTTCACCAAATTTCGGCGATACTGACGTGGCGTTTTACCCGCAGTTGAAACACGTACCACATATTTTTTACTAGGTTCAAGTCAGGTGATTTAGTGTTCAAAGAAACCAGCCACATATTCTTCAAGCCCGATGAAAATTGCTGTTGTCGCCAATATGAGCTTGAGTGAGCAATGGCTCTTTGCGAGGTGACCGATCACAAATTCTCATCGCATGTAGTTTCCGTCGCTATGTTACCTCACTAACCTTCATTCATTGCCTACATGAACTCCTGTCGAGTTTTGGAGGGATTTTGTTTCACAAGTCGTGAAACGCGTCTCCCGTCCCTCTCAGACAGGATCTTCTTCCGACTACAATTATGATGTCGTGTTTCTTGAACAGTCCACCGCGAAATACCAACAAATGCAGCAACTTCACACACCATATGACCATGGGCACGCCCAAATATGATTGTCCATTTTTACCACTTTGTCACGTCCTTACATTTAACCAAGTTTTTGGACAGTGTCCGATTGAAACAAAATGTCTCACTGATCGCTGCTGCTTTAAGCCCACATAGAGGCAATGCACGCGCGGTTGAGCACGTGACTCGATTTCCGTGCCATCTGTAAAAGCTTAACGATTCATCTGTGCGTGCACACTGTGGTAACTAATTTTTCGTCCTGTGAACTTAAAATGTAGATTGTCTTTTGAAATTTTGAATTTGGTGTTACAGAGATTCTTGAAGATTTGATGTATAGATCATGTAGCCATTGAGCTACTGAACGGAATTAGGGAAAAAAGAAAACTGTGGCAAACTTTACTTAAAGAAGGGATCTGTTGACAGAACACATACTGAGGCATCAAGGGATCACCAGTTTAGTATTCGAAAGTGCAAGGAGTAATAATTCTAGAGAGAGGCCAAGAGATGAATAGAATGAGCAAGTTCAAAAGGATATAGTATGCAGTGGTTATTCGGAGATGAAGAGGCTTGCACAAGTTAGAGTAGCATAAAACCAGTCTTCCGACTGAAGACCACAACAGGAACAACAACAACAACATTTACAAAAAGCTATTGGCACTTTCGATTGGAATATACTCTTTGAAATTATTAAGCTTTCAAGTATTAAATGCAGGGACTGAAAAGTTATCTACAACTTTACAGAAACGAGCGATATGAGTCGAAGGACATGAGGACTAGGCCATTATAAAGAAAGGTGCGAGACAGGGTTGGAATCTATCCCTTTGTATCATTTCATCTCCATACAGAGAAAACACTAAACGAAACCAACAAGAAATCTGGAAGGGAATTACAGTTCAGAGAAAAGAAATAACAGCTTTACGCTTTGATTATGACATTCTCATTCTGTCAGAGACAGCGAAGGACTTGGAAGGGCAAATGAATGGAAAGGCGTCTTGAAAAATGCCTATGAAATGAACATCAATGAAGGTAAAATAACGGCAATGGAATATAGTCGAATTAAACCAGCTAACAGTGAGGGGATTAGATTAGGAAATGAGATACCATAAGGGGCGTTCAAAAAGAAACGAGCCAGAGGCATAATTACAGAAACCAGTACCTGTATGTTAGAAGTATTGACCATGGCTGTTGAGACACTTGTCCCACTGTGACACAAGGCAGTGAATGGCTGTCTCATAAAACTCCTGGGGCTGCGATGTTAATCAGTTCCGCACGTACAGCTGGACGTCGTCGTCCGAGGTGAATCGTTTGCCCCTCAGAGCCTTTTTAAGGGGACAAAAAATGGCGTAATCACAGGGAGAGAGGTCCGGACTGTAAGGAGAGCGGCCGAGTACCTCCCGTTTGAATTTCTGCAGGCGTGCCACGACTGTGTTGGCCGTATGAGGCTTTGCATTGTCGTGGAGCAGAATGACCCCACAGCTGAGATTGCCTGGTCGTTTTGATCGCTTGGCGAAGGATGGTCAAGGTTTGCGAGTAACGCTGGTCATTGACTGTTGTCCTGTGCTGCAAGAAGTGAATCGGAACTGAATCATTTTTGGTCCCCTTAAAAAGGCTCTGAGGGGCAAAGGATTCACATCGGACGTCGACGTCAAGCTGTACATGCGGAACTGGTTAACATTGCAGCCCCAGTAATTTTATGAGACAGCCATTCCCCGCCTTGTGTTACAGTGGGCAAGTGCGTCAACAGCCAGGATCAATACTTCTAACATGCAGGTTCTGGTTTCTGTAATTATGCCTCTGGCTCGTTTTTTTTAACGCCCCTCATAAAAGTAGATGAAGAGTTTTGCTATTTGGTCAGCAAAATAACTGACCATGTCCAAAGAAAAAGAAGATATAAAATGCAAACTAGCAACATTACGAAAAGAGGTTCTAAAAAATGAGAATTTTTTTTTCTAACCTAATTTCCTCACATTCATCTGCTTTAATTCGACCACATTCTATTACTCATGCTTTACTTTTGTTGATGTCCACCTTTTAACTTCTTTTCAAGACACTTCCAATCCGTTCCACTGCTCTTTCAAGTCGTTTGCTATCTCACATAGAATTACGATGTTATCGACAAACCTCGAAGTTTTTATTCCTTCTTCCTGAACTTTAATTCTGTTTTGAACTTTCTTTTTGATTTCCTGCGCACCCTGCTTAATGTGCAGATTGAACAACATCAGGGATAGCTTACAATCCTGTTCATTCACTTCTCAACTAATGCTTCCCTTTAATTTTTTTCGATCTTTAGAACTGCCGTCTGGTTTCTGTACAAGTTGTAGATCCCTTTTCGCTTTCTGTTATTTAAACCTGCTATCTTCAGAATTTGAAAGAGACTATTCCAGTGAACATTGTGAAAAAGCTTTCTCTGACTCCACAAATACTTTAGCTTTTCTTCAGTATATCTTCTGAGATAAGTAGTACGGGCAATATTACCTCGCCTTGTCCTATATTTCTTTGGAATCAAAACTGTTCTTTCCCGAGATCAGCTTCTAACGGTTTTCTGTTCTTCTATAAATATGTCATGCAAGCATGACTTATTAAATTGGTGATTCTGTAATTTTGAGAACAGTCGGAAACAGCATGTTTGAGACTGGAATTACTGCATTTTTCTTGAAGTTTGAGAGTGTTGCACCTGTCTGATACATATTGTGTCCTAGGTGTCAGGTGGAGTAGTTGTATCATTACTACAACCCCCCCTCCCCTCCTCTACAGGTCTCAGTAATTGTGAGGCAATGTCGTCCACTCCAGAGGCCTTGGTTAATCTCCAGTCTCTCCAGTGTTCTATCAGATTCTTTTTACAGTGTCACATTACTCATCTCATCTTAATCTTCTTTCTCTTCATTTTCTATCTTTTTTTCATTATCCTTGTAGAGCCTGTACTTCCTGTCAATTTCATTTTTAGACGTCTGTATGCCCTTTTGTCTGCTTCCTTTTTATATTTTACCTTTCCTCAATTAAATTAAATATCTAGTTTCAGCTGGACTTTGTCTTTTTGCCTATTTGGTCCGCTGCTGCCTCCATTTCTTCATATCTCAAAACTCCCATTGATCTTACATTGTGTTACTTTTCCTTTTTCAGTCAACAGATGCATATAGCTCTCCTCGACGACCTCTTGTTCCTTCAGTTTATCCAGCTTCCACCTCCTTTTTTCCATATATTTCTTCAGCTCTTATTTGCAGCTCATAAGTCAATAAAATATGGCCACTGTCCTAGTCTGGGGATGGGGATGTTTTGTATTTTAAAATCTTTTTTTGAAATCTCTGTTTTACCATTATTTATCTGCCTCAAATATTCTGGTTTCTTTAGGTCACTTCCTTGTGTACATGATTCTTAAACCAAACGTTAGCAAAGGTTAAATTGTGCTCTGTACACAGTTCTACCACACGGCTTCCCCTTTCATTCTTTTCCCCATGTCTGTGTTCTACTGTTTCCCCCCCTTTTTTTCTTTTTCTGTTATGAAACTCTAGTCCCCTATCGCAATGAAATTTTCATCACGCGTAACTACCTGAACAACTTCTTTTATCTGGTAACAGCTTCTTTCAATCTGTTCGGCATCCGCAAAGCTAGTAGTCATATGAACTTGTACTACTGCGGTGTGTTCTAACTTCGTGAATTCTTGGCTAAGATACTGCATTCACTAGGCTGTTCACAGGAGCTTACCCAAATTCGTACTATCTTATTCATTAGCAGACCTACTCCTGAAGTATTCCTGTTTGATGTTGTATTTATATCTCCATACAACCTGACCAGAAATTCTGTTCTTCCTGCCGAAGCACTTCACTAACCCCCACTGTATCTAACTTCAACCTATCCATTCCTATTCTTAATTCCCTGATTTAACTATCCAATTAATTTATTTAATATTGCATGCCCCAATCCTTATGACATCATATTTATTTTTTTCCGATGGAATCCTCCTGAGTAGTTCCCTCCTAAAATCCGAATGGATACCTATGGTATATTTCCCACAGTTGATCTCACCAATAGTAAGCCGTACAATAAAGCTGCATGACCTCTGAAATATAACGGGTAAGTTTCCCTTTTGTTTCAGTTGTTCGCAGTACCAACATAGCAAGACCAAATCCGACAATGATCCAGACTAATATCTCTGCAAATACTGAAAAGGTTGCTGTCCTTCTACAGGTACCATACATTACTCTTGCTTATCCACGGATACGGTATGTAGTTACCTGTCCATTACGGCTACCTGTATCGCTGAGGCAAAGTTCATGATTCATCTACATCTTCATCTATGAGATAAGAGCCCCAAATTTCGTTACCGTAGTAGGTTAGGGCCTTTATAAGCTATAAGGTTATGAAAAAAGGCTAAAAATTGTTCCTGAATTTATTCTCCTCTTGTAGACAAGTTACAGTTAAATTGTTATAAAGTGGTATACTCAGTATTTGACACAAACATTGACACTGCAAAAACAGAAATACAAAATCAGAAGTGTTCGCAATTTATTCCTCCATAAAAATTGTCAAAATAACAGCTTATTTATTTTCAGCCACATAAACATGTGCCACGTATGAATTTGTATGTCTGTCTAAATGAAGAGCGTGTTTCGTGATACCAAACCATACATTTCGTGCAATGAATCCCTTTCTCTCAGTTTTTCCCATCTGGACGAAGTAACAAAATCTTTGTAAATAGAAAATAAAATAAAATTTTAATAACAGTCCAAATTTCGTCCCTGAGACGAAAATAGGGACCGCAAGCGGGACGAAATTACGAACCTACCCAGATTTATTACAGTGGCCGCTTCAGTAACATGCGCCAAACCCTTGACTGGAGCCATTATACATCAGAAACCAGAACGCCCGACAGAAATACAATCTACATCTACATCTGTTACAATATTTGAACACAAATCAGCGCTCGAACTAGGAGTAGCTGAAAGGGTACAGTGCCGCCCGACATTGAAAATAGGTACAACATACTTCATTATTCTTGTCAGAACAACATATTTTTTCTAATAATAACTCAATTTCAATTAATACAGCGAAGCCGGATACCAGTGTGGGAAAGAATGACAATTTATTTATTTAATTGATCACATGTGCACTCCCACAAGATAAATCCCTACATCCAGTTTGGTGAGATCTGTGAAATGAATGAATGTATGGCCGTCTGCTAACCGCAGATAGTGAATGTGAATATATGATCATATTTGAGACGATCTTTTGGTCACCTTTGGTGGAACCAAAGAGATGAAATTTACCGGAGCTTTGAGCGCCTGAAATGTGGCTGACCAATACGGTAGCATGGTCTTCCCCCATCTCGACAGAGGTGCGAGATGACCTGAAGAATGGCCATGTTTCAGCACTCTGCCGCTGGATCTAGTGTTGGTAAGACCTGTCTTAGGCGTGCTCCGTAAGGACAAAAGAGTGGAGACATGGTATGCATGTGAAATACTTAAGAGTAGTTTAGAATAATAATTTCTCCATTTCAGGGACTTTTGTGGGGAGAATTAAATGTCAGGCAGGTAATATTAATGGGATCGTAGTAATCTTCGGAAGTGACCAACGGTCACAATGAAACCACGTGTAGCAATAAGTTGAAATAATTCCGAGTGCTTAAGTTAAGCTGAATTACTAGCGTGTGTACTATAAGTTGGAAATATTTAAGAAATGGCGTGTGCAGGACTTGAAATTAGAGACGAGTACTTCCACGTGGTGAGTACTGGGTGAGTCTCAATCTGTGTATAAGACAAAGGATAAAGAGAAGTACTCGTCCATGGTATCAGTTGAGGACTCGCGTGTGTGATGAATATGTTCTTAATATTACTTTGCGTGTTGCGTTTCCGTGTGACGCTTGATTCAAACTATAATACTCTGAGAGAGAAGCAAGGTGAGTCAGCCGTCTATCCAGCAACGCCACTTGGCTTGCATTGCACAGGAAGACGTGCATATAACGTCCAGAGTTCGTAGTAGGAAAGAAAAGTTACGAAGTGGGGCAGTGTCGTGTGGAACTGGGATGAATACTAATTGAAGTGGGAAAGCTGAAAGTAATGTGATTATAATGTTGTGACTATTCCTTATGTCGTATTCCATGTTGCAGTGTGGTGTATGTCATGTAATTTAAGTATGTGTGGTTTGCATGGGAGAGTAGCAAGGTAGTTTCAGAGGTAGTGGGTTATGCATGTTCCTTTTGTACCGCTCGGTCTGGAGAAAAGTTTCGTGATGATGGTTGTGAGAGTCGAAGTGTGAGATATAAAAAAAGATCCACCATCCTATCCAGAAAGTGCATTGTAGCATTAAATAATTACGAGACCATAAGATAGAGAATCACCAATGTAAAGCCATGCCCACTGGGCGGAATTTCTCATGTGTTATTGTTGTAGGTTATGGAATTTGTGTGTTTAGGTTATAGAATTTATCGGAATAAATAAGATAGTGAAAAGAAAAAGATTGGTGGCCTTTTCCTTCGAATTGTATGTTGTCATGATATCCAGAATGTATAATGTGTGCGCCATTCATATTCAGTGCGATGGCCACGTGCTGATCAAAGCCGTTAAATAAGAAAGAAAATGTGGTATTGCCAGTGCGTAGTGAACAGTCAGAGTTCTGTAAATTACAGATAGTCAGATGTGCGTTTCCGTTGCGTAATATTCATACAGGAGGGTAATTTGTAACTTAATTGTGAGTACGAGAGTTCATGTTACTCGATAAATAAGAATGAATCCACTCGCTTGGCAGACCACTCATCTTGCAGGCCTGACTGCTTGATGCCACAGTGTGAGCAAGGCATGTGGGTGCCTCTCATAGCAAAGTGTTGATTGCTGCAGTAGCTCACTTCGGCGTAGAAAATGACAGACTCTCTCAACAAGACAATGGAACAAGATCGCTCATGCGCACGCGGCTAATCATTAGTTACCAATTGTGGAAATTGCTAGGAGGACGAAATTACGAGTAGGGGAGGAATTAGAGAACCTGATCTTGTCTATACTTCGTTATTCATCTTACGGTGTGTGGCAGAGGGTACTTCTGGTACTACTATCGTTTCCTCTCCTCCCTTTCATGTTCCATTCACAAATATAGCATGGGAAAAAACATTGTCGGTAAAGCTCCACATGGCGTCTAATTTATTTGATTTTCTCGTCGTGATCAATTGGCGAGACGTATGTGGGAGAAAATAATACGTTGTTCGTCTTTTCTTGACACGTTCTCGAAACTGCAACAGTGAGCTTTGCAATGCTCACTCCCTTAAACGTAGTTTTTAATTGCTATTGGCAGCCTTTAATACCCACTCTCTCAAAACCGATAACTCTAATTATTTTGGGTTGACAGCCTCTCTATAAAAGATTCACCCCTTGCGACAAGGGGAATTATTCTGAACGGAAGTCATTGGCTCACCTGAGAGTTGCGAAGATCCAGCGTTCATTCATTGGGATCGTCGAACCGTAGGGCAACCAGTTCAGGAATACATACACTACATATAAACATAGTCTAACATCACACAAATATTACGGGGGACACCGAAAAAGGAATGACGGCGCTTAGGACATAGGACATATAACACTTACAGATGGAGAGAGGAACTATTAAAGAGACATGGTAATATAAATTAAAAGTGATAAGTGTTTTATTCACGTCCTTAAATAACCCTTTCGTTAATTTTCATTTTCACAAGTAAGGTTTCTTCTAGTCTTTGCATTTGTATCGTCCATTAAAAAGACAAATAAGATTTAATCTAGTCTCTGTTACACCCTTCGATACTTCCAGTCCCTTCCTGACAGCAAGTAAAACTCACAAACTACCAGTTCACCAGTCTTCGACTGAGCAGAAATACTTGCTTCCACCCGTAAATGAAAATACAGAAAGTTTACTATGGCGCTTTACCTTTGACAGTGAGCGCTGCACCTCTCCGTTTTCCAACCGAACTGCCACCCTCGTCTTCTGGGCTGCTTCCAACTCCTCACGCCGCTGTCCTCACTTCACAATTACATTGTCAGCCCCGATTCCGGACCAATACTCTCTGTCTTCCCTACTCTTTACACTTCAGTGCCTCGATACACAAATCATGGCCTCTGTCCTCCGTTTATTGGTTGTTTCATAAACAGCTACACCGACGAGCTGTTATTGATCACTCAGTTCCCTGCTACCGCCGTCGCTTCTCTTGCTCCTCCCACATGAATTTACCGATATAATGGTGGCCTGGGAAATGCAACTATTACTGTCCACGAGAAAGTAACACTTGTCACCTGCCGGCACACTTCCATTCTGGGTCTGCAAAATAGCGGCGTTTGGCAGTTACCGCGAGACCTCCGTTCTATATCTGTGAAATAGCCTCTGACTTCCCTCAGTCGCTGTGGTTCCAAGCGACTTCAGGGGTCACAACGCGTCTTGACAAGCATTTCCGAGAATGGGATGGATTCTCTGTGTCCAGCGTTCCTACGGCTCTCGTCACCAAGCGAGCTACCTGTCACCCTCTCCAACGCCGAAAACCGTTATTCAGCCAGCTAATCTCCTCGCGGCTGAAGCAGCAGATTTCTCACCCTCTCCCTTTGACTAAAGTATGACCAGTATTGAGCTTTACTGCATATCCATACAGTAGTCCAACTAAATGAAGAGTTACAGCTTCTCGGTGATGCACAATGCTGGTCTTATAGCAGTTACGCTAGTGTTCGTTGAACACCACCGTAACGCTCTAGCACCGCATAAACGATCTCGTGACGCAATTCGCCGCTGTTCTTTGGATCGTCCCCATTTCTTCTGTTAGTCCTACTTGGTTCCAGGCTACTAAAAAATACTCAAGAATCGGTCTGCAAGCCATTTCTTTCGTGGATGAGTTACATTTCTTTAAGTCTTTCCCAATGAATCACAGTCTGGTAACTACGTTTCCTGCTATTTGTTTTATGTGGTCATTCCACTCTAAGTCGCTCTGAATGGTTACTCCTATATACTCATCGGTCGGTACTGTTTCCAAAATAGGTTGCCAATAGTGAAATCGAAGAACAGTGGATCGTTTCGCCTTCTTATGCACAATGAGTTACTTATTTGCGTTGCGGGACAGTGCACCACTCGTCGTCCCCCAGCATTACGCTGTAGCCTTCTGGCGCTGCAGTCTTCCTATAGACAACAGCATCGCCAGCGAGAAGCCTCATGGAGCACCATTTTATACATTAGATCAGTAATATTAGGTCTACCAAAGAGATTCTGGTCATACATAAAGCACACCAGTGGCAAGACGCAGTCATTACCTTCACTGCGCGACAACAACGGTGTAGTCACTGATGACAGTGCCACTAAAGCAGAGTTATTAAACACGGTTTTCCGAAACTCCTTCACCAAAGAAGACGAAGTAAGTATTCCTGACTTCCAATCAAGAACAACTGCCAAGATGAGAAACATAGAAGCAGATATCCTCGGTGTAGCAAAGCAGCTTAAATCACTTAATACAGCCAAGGCCTCCGGTCCATATTGTGTACCAGTCAGGTTCTTCTGAGTATGCTGATAAAGTAGCTCCATATTTAGCAATTATATACAACCACTCGCTCACAGAAAGATCCGTACCTAAAGACTGGAAAATTGCTCAAGTCACACCAATACCCAAAAAGGGAAGTAGGAGTAATCCGCTGAATTACAGGCCTATATCACTAACGTCGATTTCCAGTAGGGTTTTGGAACATATCCTGTATTCGAACATTAGGAAGTACCTCGAAGAAAACGATTTATTGACACATAGTCAGCACCGTTTCAGAAAATATCGTTCTTGTGAAAAACAACTAGCTCTTTGTACTCACGAAGTAATAAGTGCTATCGACAGGGGATGTCAAATTGATTCCATAGTTTTAGATTTCCAGAAGGCTTTCGACACCGTTCCTCACAAGCGTCTTCTAACCAAACTGCGTGCCTACGGAGTATCGCCGCAGTTGTGCGACTGGATTCGTGATTTCCTGTCAGAAAGGTCACAGTTCGTAGTAATAGACGGAAAGTCATCGAGTAAAACAGAAGTAATATCCGACGTTCCCCAAGGAAGTGTTATACGCCCTCTATTGTTCCTGAACAATATTAACGACGTATGAGACAATCTGGGTAGCCGTCTTAGATTGTTTGCAGATGATGATGTCGTTTACAGTCTTGTAAAGTCATCAGATGATCAAAACGACTAGCAAAATGATTTAGATAAGAGATCTGTATGGTGCGAAAAGTGGCAATTGACCCTGAATAAGGAAAAGTGTGAAGTTATTCACATGAGTACTAAGAGAAATCAGCTAAATTTCGATTACGCAATAAGTTGCACAAATCTGAGGGCTGTAAATTCAACTAATTACTTAGGGATTACAATTGCAAATAACCTAAATTGGAACGATCACATAGATCATATTGTGCGCAGAGCAAACCAAAGACTGCGATTCATTGGCAGAACACTTAGAAGGTGCAACAGGTCTACCAAAGAGACCGCTTACACTAAGCTTGTCCGCCCTGTTCTGGAGTATTGCTGTGAGGTATGGGATCCGCATCAGTGGGGACTGACGGATGACGTCGAAAAAGTACAAAGAAGGTTCAAATGGTTAAAAATGGTTCTGAGCACTATGGGACTTAACTTCTGAGGTAATCAGTCCCCTAGAACTTAGAACTACTTAAACCTGACTAACCTAAGGACATCACACACATCCATGCCCGTGGCAGGATTCGAACCTGCGATTGTAGCGGTCGCGCGGTTCCAGACTGTAGCGCCTAGAACCGCTCGGCCCCACCGGCCGGCTACAAAAAAGGGCAGCTCGTTTTGTATTATAGCGAAATAGGGGAGATAGTCTCACTGACATGATACGTGAATTGGAGTGGCAATCACTAAAACAAAGGCGTTTTTCGTTGCGACGGGATCTTCTCATGAGTTTTCAATCACCAGTTTTCTCCTCCGATTGCGAAAACATTCTGTTGGCACCCACCTACATAGGGAGAAATGATCATCACGATAAAATAGGAGAAATCAGGGGTCGCACAGAAAAATTTAAGTGCTCGTTTTTCCCGCGTGCCGTTCGAGAGTGGAACGGTAGAGAGACGGCATGAAGGTGGTTCATTGAACCCTCTGCCTGGCACTTTGTTGTGAATAGCAGAGTAATCACGTAGATGTAGATGTAGACAACTTTGCTCCCACCGTTTTGCATTAGACGGCAGTAGCGAAAAGTGGTGATGCAGGCGATAGGTCGCAAGTGGCATGCAATAAGCTTGGGCATTTGTAAACATAACGCCTTCAAAATATTAGTCGATTTGTGATTGCATCATAACGTTATTTTCGACTGAACATGTCAGATTACGATACTTCATTTGCGGAAAGTTATAATTTTCTGCTTCAACATGAAGAAATCTGCGGCTGAGTCTCATAAAATGATGGTTAAGACTTTTGGTGAGGCACCTATTAGTGAAAGAATGTGCAGATAATGGCTTCAACGGTTCAAGAACAGTGATTTACACGTCGAAGGCAGGCATGGTTGTGGAAAAGAGAAGGTTTTCGAAGCTACTGAAACCGTTAGAAATAGTCATAGGAGGTTACTATCGAAAAGAAACTGATTCGACGGGCCGAGCACTGAAAGACACGGCCTCAGTACATCGATAGACATGCAGCATGACAATGCTCAAGCCCATGTCGCAAAACACGTCAAAACATGCTTGGAATCGTTGAAATGTGAAGTCCTACCCCACGCGCCGTATTTGTCAGACATTGCTCCCTGTGACTACCACCTTTCTCGATCGGTGCCACGCGGTCTGGCTGACCAGCACTTCCGGTCATATGAACTGATGTAAAATAGGATCAGTTAATGGATCTCCTCAAAATACGCCCTGTTCTTTGGCCGCGGAATCCGTATGCTGCTCGACAGATGGGAGAAAGCAGTGGTCAGCGATGGCCAATATTTCGAATCGTAAATTTTTTTGTAGTTTTTCACAATAAAGCCTCGAATTTCGAGAAAAAACGTCGGAAGGAAAGTTGTAGACCTAATATGAATTGTAAATGTGTGCGGCCCTGTAACGCACACCTCTGGGGTACTCCCGAAATTACCTTTACATTTATTGATTTTGATCCGTTAAGAAATGCGTGTTGAGACTATCTGCAAGGAAATCCTGTTCTTAGGTCCGTGCATATGCAACCAAAGACTCCCAACTAGGAATAAAAGATTTACGGACCAACAAGGAAAGGAAATTTCGTCAGGGAAAGCGGGCAGCTACTGTGCGATGACGTGGCGGGTGGAGCTCCCAGAGCGGCTGTCGACTCGTCCCCCGGGCCTAGAGGCGCCCGCACGCGTCGGCCTGGCTCTCCTTTTTGCAGCCCGCCCTCTCCCAGCAGGGACGGCCACACGTGCCTCCCCAGACGAGCTGATCCACAGTGTCCAGACGTCCAGCATCTGCCGCCACACTGTATCAAATCGCGTCTGACGACCCGCCCACTGCGCGGACGCCGCACATGCCACTGTCGAGCGATGTCGGCTCTGGGCGTCAACAAGCTTCCTTCCCCTTCGAAGGACCCGCTGAATAAATTTCCCTACTGATCAGTGCTATATTATGTTAAGTCTTGAGTACGTCACATTCAACAGGGAAGGTTGCTCCAGTGGCGGACACATAAGCCTATTGCACATTTATAAGAATCCTATGAACATACATCACATGAATATTAAAAACCACGTAAGTGAATAAAACTAGGCTATTTTTAATGTCAATAATTACATTTTAAGAAATTTTATTACCTCATTAACTGTTCCGAATGCCGAACACACACGACGATTAAAAAAAGTTACAAATATCAACAGAAAAATAAAATTAAGTAGAAAAGTAATGTCAACGTTGTTAGACGCCTGAAAAATAAAAAATCATTGCTCTGCTGATACCTTGTACTCTTCTAAGGCTGGTATATTGGGTACACTTTAAGGAAGCCGGACGGAGTGGCCGAGCGGTTCTAGGCATTGCAGTTTGGAACCGCGAGACCGCTACGGTCGCAGGTTCGAATCCTGCCTCGGGCATGGATATGTGCGATGTCCTTAGGTTAGTCAGGTTTAAGTAGTTCTAAGTTCTAGGCGACTGATGACCTCAGAAGTTGAGTCCCAAGTCTGTGCGAGATGTTACGTAAGTATTTTCAAAAAACAGTTTTTTTTCTTAGTCCACTTTATCTACTTTTTTGTTGCAGTACATATTACATCTATTCATTATTGTTTTTTTGTTGCAATACATATTACATCTATTCATTATTGTTTTACAATGCATAAATATTTGAAATAATAGTAGAATTTTATTGAATTTTAGGTAAATTATGGATCAGAGGCAAGAATCTCGGATTCTGGCCTGGCTAAAGGAGACTTGAGGATGTGGAAGATATTCCCGACTCAAGTTCTAAAGATGAAGATGACGTTCTGGGGGAGCAGGACTATCAGTCTGAGTCCGAGCAAGAGAGAGAAGTACCAGGTGAGGCAACTGAAAACAGTCCAGAATTTTCATGTGATGAACCATCCCGGAGAAGCAGACGGGTTGATTTTTATACTGGTGTAGATGACACAATCTGGTCAAAGACTCCTCCTCTCTATCTAGGAAGAACTAGAGCTCATAACATTTTATATGTTCCTCCTGGTCGTAAAGGAATCGCATGACAGAAAACTACTATCGAAGATTGCATGTCCCTATTTTTGGACGCTAATATCATTTATCACATAACCAAATACACAACATAATGCCGGCCGGTGTGGCCGTGCGGTCTAGGTGCTTCAGTCTGGAACCGCGTGACCGCTCCGGTCGCAGGTTCGAATCCTGCCTCGGGCATGGATGTGTGTGTAGTTAGGTTTAAGTAGTTCTAAGTTCTAGGGGACTAATGACCACAGATGTTATGTCCCATAGTGCTCAGAGCCATTTGAACCACTAACATAAAAATAGATCACATCAGGGATAATTTTTCTAGAGAGAGAGAGAGATGTTAAACATACATATCCAACTGAAGTAAAGACACTTATTGGGCTTCTGTTAATGAGTGGAGTGCTGAAAATAAGCCGGTCGAGCACAAGTCAAATGTTTGACCACATAAAACATATTGCAATTGACAATGTCTGAGCAACGATTTAAATTTCTTATCAGGACTTTGCGACTTGATGATATTAATGATCGTGAAGTGCGTGCAAAAATTGACGAACTGCCCCAATACGTGAAATATTTGATCTGTTCCTTACAAACTTTCAACAGTACTTTGTTTCGAGTGCTGAAATGACTTTGGATGAACAACTTTTGGCATTCAGGATACGCTGTCTATTTAGGCGTACATTCCCAGCAAGCCCGCAAAATATGGACGGAAGGTATTTGCGCCTGTGGATGCTCACTACCCCTATACTTTCAACTTGGAAATTATGCAGGCAAACAATCGGAAGGGCCATATCGCTTGAGTAACGAAAGAAGTGATGTGGTAATAAGAGTCGTACATCCTGTGTTGGCAGAAACATCAATATAACAACGGACAATTGGCTCTCTTCACTCCATTTTGCCAAGTAGCAAGTAGAACAACAACGGTTGTCAAGATACGGAAGGACAAAAGAGAAGTGCCCTGGGAATTTCGTGTGGCGAAAGGAAATCCAATAAATTCATCAAAATTTGGCTTCCACCCCCGTTGCACATTGGTTTCTTACGTTCCAAAACAAAGTAGTTATTTTTTTGTCAACAATGCACAATGACGCAAAAGCTGACGCCGATACAGGATCTAAACAGAAACGAGAAATAATAACGCACTACAACCGTACAAATAACGGTGTGATTCTATTTCATAAGATGTGTTTGCTTTATGATGTATCCAGAAACTCAAGAAGAAGGCCTCTTACTGTATTTTATGACGTTCTGAACCTTAGTGCCCTCAATGCACTTTGCATTTATACAGCGAACCCAAACTACACTGTTATTCGACGTCGAGATTTTCCTATCTTGGATGAAACCTTTGTCTCAGCGGAGATAAACAGAAAAATGTTGCCAAGAAGTCTGTCCTTCAAAATAAACGACTTCCTTGGCATTCCTATCGTGGAAAGTCAGCCAGCAACTTCGTGAATGACACAGAGGTGTTCTGTGGGTCGCTGATACGACTGCGGAAGATCAAGAAATAGAAGTACAAGAAAAGTGTGTAACGCCTGTAAAATTTGTTTGCCCCGATCATTTCAAGATCGTCTGTATTTTTTAGTCAGAAAATCATGATTAGATTTGTTTCTGCACAAATTTGTGTATCTGAAAGTAAATCAAAGCCAATAATGCTTAAAATTGTGACTTGCTGTGAAAAGTGTTTTGATTTTTCAAATATGTCATATGTATACTTTTTGTTAATAGTTTTTAATAAACATTACTATGGGCAACACACAAAACACTCAATAAAAATACATGAAAATTCAATGGCCTCTTTTTTTTTAGTTGAGAAAGTAGCATACATATATTATCCATGCGGCCACTTACGTTTCTTTTTAGAGCGCGACCACTGCAGGGTTAACTGGAATGAAGTATTGCGTGACAATGCACCATGTACGCAGTTGTTAATAACAATACAACAGTCGACCAAAAACGTATTGTAATACAAGCTTTTCATCAGCTCGAAGTCCGTTTATTAACTTACAAATTTTCAAATTGTTTTTCTTTCAATTTTTACTCTAAGGGGTATAGGCAGACTGCTGGCTTGTTGTGAAAAGCATATCTAATAATAAATCAATACTTAATATAAAACTTCAAAACCGGGAATATATTTACAATGTGCAGCCGATATCCTTATAGGCAGATACGTCGAGATTCTTTCCTTCGATATGTCAATACCTTTTGTCGATAAGTCGAGGGTCGATGGTGACAAACTTTGTAATATCGATGTATCGGAGTCCAGATGTTTTTAAAAATATTGACAGTCCTAGTTTGAATGTCACTCCGTCATTGTGGCAGGTTGTCAAACGCCTTCCACCGTCTACAAAAACTGATTTACAATATTTCGCATAATTACTGAGGGATTTTAAAAATTTAAAATGCTGTCATAATCTGCTCATTAAGACGTATAATCTTCTGTTAAAAGCTTAACACAATAATGCAATTATTACAGTCAGAAACTGCGTGTTTGTCTCGAGGCAATGTAAATGACGGCGCGCCAATGTCCGGTCTTCATTCACCCAAGTTTTGATAATGAGAGCACTTCGCGACTTCCGACAAATTATGGATCTAATTTCAAAATTTTCTGAAACTTTTCATTGCTGACACCCATAAATATGATAAAACTAATAAAGTTTATCGCTTACTAAATTTTCGCTATTCACGCAGTCAAACTGCTGCATCAGATATGACGTTTTAATATATTACTTATTTACTATTTGCTCTGTTCTCAAAAAATTGCGCGCATTCATAGAGAATTGCAGTTTTCTATTTGTATCTCTATTGTTAAGATGCATTATGGTGCTGTCCGTTTCGTCAGGGTTTGGATGTGAATCTAATCAGTAATATTCGCTCGAATATTACAGCAGGGATATTGTTCTGAAGTACACAGCAGGGATATTGTTCTGAAGTTCTTTGGATTATCTCCAGAATTTGCGGGTTTCAACACCGCTATGACTTTTGCTTCTTTCCAGAACTTAAAGATAGAGCATATTCTGATGCGTTCTGTGCACAGTTTGGTCAGCATCTTCTCCCTAAAACTCCTAGTTACTTCGAGAATTCTGGTAGGATCTCGCCATGTTCAGCCCCTTTCCATGTCTTCATTAGTTTCAAGGCCTGGGTAATCTCTTCTGTTTCCAGTTCTTTCACAATGTCTTTGTTGATTGAATTATCTTCGGCTTTCTGGAAATATCTATCCTATTCATTTGTCTTTAGTTGGACACAGAATGATGAAAGGGAAAAAGTTTATAGCATACCATATTTCCGCAGTTCATACAGTAATACGCCAGCATCAGGCATGACGTTTTAAATTATCACTTCTTTACTACTAACTCTGTTCGCAATGTACTTTGCACGCAGTATTTATATATATCACTAAATGTACCTGCAGAATTATATTATTGTATGACGTGTAGTTCAGGAGATATGACGCCATAAACACTCAGATGCCTGAAAAACTATCTTTTGCTTAAAGTGGAGCGCTAATTACAAGTTCATATCATCCACTATTTCAAAATGTAATCACTTAGCGATTTCCAACAAATTTTAAGCACAATTTCAAATCTTTCCTAAAATTTCTCTCGGTTACATACTTAATGGCAAGCAATTATCTCATTAATTCGCTTGTAAATAATCAGACGTTTGAAGCTGTTTTAAACATGGCAGTTCAATTCTTTAAAGAAGCGGAGGCTTACTGGTTAATATCAGCTCTGCTACCAATCGTAACTGTCCGGTATAGCGCACGTGTAAGAGTAACGGAGAACCTAAAAGGGGATCATGTGAGGAAAGGTACCGTTGTTTCCACGAAATCCTCGCGAAGGACAAGACAGAGAAATTAGGGCGCGTAGACAGGTACATAGATAGTTAATTTTCACTCGCTCAATACACCAGTAATATTGAACAAAAAATCGACAATCTGCCATGCACTGTACAGTAGATTGAGGAGTATATATATGTACATACAGATGTATGTTAATGTTCTTACGCCAAACTTTTCCCAATGTGCAGATTCCACCCTTGAAATGTAATTGTTGAAGGTCATCAAAATACTCACTTAATCCCTGCCTAACTACAGTATCACTCCCATACCTTCGACGATTCTGAGTTGTATCCGAGTTGGATTTTAAATTGATGCATTGTTTTGTCATTCATTTGAATTTCACCCTAAAGGGCAGACCTTGGGAGGTGATTTCAAATGGCAACTAAGCAAAAACGTGTATCCGCTGAGTGCCCAGGGCCCACGCGTTGGGTTTGTTTCCTTTCGACTGAAGTCTGGAGATGATCCCCGCGGAATGTGCTGCAGGGGAGATCCACAATGCATGCCGAATGCTGTGGTCAGAGCACTCTAGGTTCACTTGTATGTTAGAAACTTACTACCGACCACAGGTATTCTTTCAGTGCTTTCGAGTGGGGAATAATGCCGTGAGAAGTCTTGCCAGAACCCAGCACTAACCAGAGAAGTAATACTATCGAGAAAAAAGAGTCAAACAATGAAAATGCTCAATTCTGAAGGCGTTTATTCTCCACCTTTAGGCTGTTTCAGCCGTTTCGGGAGTTGCTTGCAGCGTCCAGAATATGGGTGTCAGCTGGCAGCACGCTAACGTGAAACGATATAAGACGTGTATATTTCTATTGTCTATTGTCAAACCACAATTTATGAAACATGTTTATATTTTATTAATAGGACTAAGTAGGAATAAGTAATATTTGTCATTTTGGAAATAATTGTGGTAGCAGGGAATGTCTGCACCAAAGTATTGTTGGCTGGAGAGACCGTACATTGATACAATTTTAAAAAGGCCGGGAGAGACCACGTATGGATACATTTTAAGAAAAGAGCGGGAAAGACCGCACATTGATACATTTTTGATGGTAGCAGGGATTGTATGCACCAGAAAGCATTGTTTGAGGGAGAGACCGCACTTAAGCGTTCGTAGGAAGTCAGTAGTAAGCGAGATGTGAAGCGAGTCGGTAGCAGGTCTCAAGCGATGAGTTTGAGAGGAGCGGTGTGCCTGCCAGCCACCAGCTATGATTTACAAGAGGTTATAAACGGATGTACAGAGACATCAGCTAACTATTATCATAAGAGGAACTAATATTATTGAATTATTATTTTGAGAAACTCAAGACTACTGAAGGTATGTTTGCGCAATGCTAATTGTAAGATTATTGTAAAAAGTAAGTCCCATTTGAACGTTTGTGAAATCGTTTCATTACCAACAGTAAACATTTGAGGAATCGTTTTCAGAATATAATTAATTTTTGCCAGCAATATTGCGTTACTGATTATAATCCATCCCAAAAACCATCAACGTAAAAATTTGCAAAATTTTATTGTTGTCAAGAAAAAGTTTAACTATGAATTACGTAACTTCAGTCAAATTAATTAAAGAATAACGTCAGCTTTGCTATTAAAGAATAACGTCAGCTTTAGTAATAAATACAGCCACTTATTATGACAGCCACTTATTATGACAGCCCATCAGCAGCTAGTAGAGTATAGTAAAACAGAGTAAGTATATTCATGTCGCAGTTCGATGTAGCAGTCAGATGACGATCCAGTAACAGTATAAAAGGTAAGGAACAGTTTTGGGTTATTGCAGGTAACGACTGAGGACCACGACGACAACACATTCTATGTTTCGTCGAAATAATCAGCAAATCACTTTTAATAAGCAGCATTTAAATTTGTATGCGAAGATAGCACTTATTATTATTGAGAAAGACAATTAATTTCAAAGGGAAGGTTTCATAGGTTATTGTAGAAGGGAAGGTTGCGTAACAAAAGAGATATAGAGGAGACAGGAAGGTTTCAACGAATACTATTTTGCTTCTTTGTTTGCCTGAAATATACCGTGTCACAAGTATATGGACTTGTGTTTGATATATACCTCACCATCACTGAATTCTGAAAACTGTCTAGAGTAATTTCTTAGACACATTCTTTTATACACATTTACGCGAATGATAAACCCCACCCCCGTAACTCCAGCAGGATGCAAAGTGCGATGCTCTAAATCTCTCGCGTTTATACTCACACGAATTCCGTCGTTTCATTGGGCAGGGGAAAGAAAGGCACTCCATTGAAAATGTGTAAAACTGAGGGTCGTCTTGCATGAATAAGCTATAATTCGGTCGAAGAGAGTGAAATTCAGAATCGGCTTACATTTTTAACGGATTCAGAACTGAGAAGAAGCTTGCCTGTCACTGCTATTATTCTTAGCACACAAGATTCAGTATGTGAGGCTAAATGGAGCAACATTGTAGGAAGTAAAAGCAGCATCGTGTTTTCCTCAGGGAAGTATGGTGCCACCGCTACTCTTTACGATAACTATAAATGGCCTGGTAGATAGCATCGGAAGCTCTCTGTGACTGCTCGCGAACGAAGCAGTATTTTGTAGGAATATAGTATAATTAAAAAAAAAAGGTTGCAACTTACGGAAAGACGTGCATATGAACACTCCTTGGAGCAAAGACCGCATACTGACCTGAACATGATCAAATGCGATGTGAGTCTAGTTGCGATGAAGGCAGATGTCAGATACAGATTCCTTAGAAGAATGTAGTGTCAGTTGAAAAGGCAGTGAGACAGGGTTGTTGCCTTCTCCAGTGTTATTCAGTCTTGTACACTGAACAATCAGTGAAGGAAACCTAGATGAAATTATGTAATGGTGTTACAGTTTAAGGAGAAGAATTTCAGATTCAGAGGTTTACCGATGACAGAGTAGTTCTGTCAGAGAAGGTAAAGGACTTGGAAGAGAACTGATGTCTTGAAAAGTAATTATATGATGAACATCAACAAAAGTAAAGAAAAGATGATGGAATGTAGTCGAATAAAATCAGGCTATGTTGAGAGATTTAGGTTAGTGAAAGTCAAAGAAATACATGAGTTTTGTTCTTTGGGCAGAAAATAACTGGCAATGTCCGTAGTAGAGAGGATGTGAAATACACTTTAGCAACAGCAAAAATGTATTTCTGAAAAAGAAAAATTTGTTAATATATGAAATTAAATTGTTAATAAATATTTTCTGAACGTATTTGTCTGGTTCGAGGCACTTCGATGCGATGTTACGAGAAACAGGCTCAAGAGGGTGAAATCTACAAACTGCAGGGACGGATTCCTGACTGGAAATGGAGGAAAAAGGTCCTATGTACATGTGTCCGGGAATGTATCGTTGCCACGGTAGATGGCGCTGACGAATGACAGTTCCTCTGACCACGTGCCCTGTGTTCCTTGCGTGTTGCAGACTGTGTGACTTTATCGTTTACCTAGGTTTCAACGTTAGTAATAACGTCTTCTTCAGAACCTGCAAAAAGTTAATATTATAATGTGCTATTAAATTATATTAGATATGGTCATCCTACAGGATGCAACGTGTAGTACTTACATAAAATATTATTTAAATGTTTGCCTAAAGCAAGCCATGTCCTAAGTCAACTTTATAAAACTTGATGCATAACCATAAGGTTTTGTCACTTCTATTAAACCAACTGTAGGAATTCACTTTAAGCCCGTTGTATGGGCCTCGTCGTGTGACCAGAGACTGCGGACCGCGAGGGCGGCGCGCATGCGCGAGACGTATAGGATCAAACACTTATTACGCAAGCGTCAGATAACATTTTTGCTATGAATTAATTTTATACTTTACTATTGTAAGTTAATTATAGTATCCAGCATGACTACGTTTTACATTCTACTACACAGCCTTATAAACTGACCAACGAATCTCGTATGAACATCTGTAGGAAAGGTACTATTATTACAGAACAAAGGCTGTATATTCTTATATAAACAATATCTGTTGCTGTCGCTGCATAAAAATGTTATAAACCGACATGGTGTTTCCGTGCGGCTAAGCAGACGGAAACAAACGCGAGGCAGCACGGTTGTACCAAAACAAGTATCATCACAAACAGCATGCACATCACACAAGGCCTTTTTGGCAGTTTGTGTGATCATGGGACCTTTCAGTGGAGGCAGGCAGCGGACTGTGGGTACACCAGATGTGGAGGACCGGGTTCTACCTCTTCACCGTTTCCATCTGCTTGGCCGAATCCAGTGTTCGCTTCACTTGGTACCCAACATGCTGTACGGCAAATATACACCGGGCTGACAAAAGTCGTGCATTACCTCTTAATTTCGTAACGGACCTTCTTTTGCCCGGCGTAGTGCAGCACCTTGACGTGGCACGGATTCGAGAAGTCGTTGGAAGTGCCCTGCAGAAATATTGAGCCATGCTCGCCCTGTAGTCGTCCTGCGAAATTGTCACCGGTGCAGGATTTTGTGCACGAAGTGACCTTTCGATTATATACCATAAATCTTCGATGGGATTCGTGCTACCCACATCTGTACAGGGCTATTACAAATGATTGAAGCGATTTCATAAATTCACTGTAGCTCCATTCATTGACATATGGTCACGACACACTACAGATACGTAGAAAAACTGATAAAGTTTTGTTCGGGTGAAGCTGCACTTCAGGTTTCTGCCGCCAGAGCGCTCGAGAGCGCAGTGAGACAAAATGGCGACAGGAGCCGAGAAAGCGTATGTCGTGCTTGAAATGCACTCACATCAGTCAGTCATAACAGTGCAACGACACTTCAGGACGAAGTTCAACAAAGATCCAGCAACTGCTAACTCCATTCGGCGATGGTATGCGCAGTTCAAAGCTTCTGGATGCCTTTGTAAGGGGAAATCAACGGGTCGGCCTGCAGTGAGCGAAGAAACGGTTGAACGCGTGCGGGCAAGTTTCACGCGTAGCCCGTGGAAGTCGACGAATAAAACAAGCAGGGAGCTAAACGTACCACAGGATGGTGCTCCACCGCACTTCCATCATGATGTTCAGCATTTCTTAAACAGGAGATTGGAAAACCGATGGATCGGTCGTGGTGGAGATCATGATCAGCAATTCATGTCATGGCCTCCACGCTCTCCCGACTTAACCCCATGCGATTTCTTTCTGTGGGGTTATGCGAAAGATTCAGTGTTTAAGCCTCCTCTACCAAGAAACGTGCCAGAACTGCGAGCTCGCATCAACGATGCTTTCGAACTGGTTGATGGGGACATGCTGCGCCGAGTGTGGGAGGAACTTGATTATCGGCTTGATGTCTGCCGAATCACTAAAGGGGCACATATCGAACATTTGTGAATGCCTAAAAAAACTTTTTGAGTTTTTGTATGTGTGTGCAAAGCATTATGAAAATATCTCAAATAATAAAGTTATTGCAGAGCTGTGAAATCGCTTCAATCATTTGTAATAACCCTGTATATGTGTCCTTTTATACTTCGTCTAAGCGGTACTTGGTTCAAATGGCTCTGAGCACTATGGGACTTAACTACTGAGGTCATCAGTCCCCTAGAACTTAGAACTACTTAAACCTAACTAACCTAAGGACATCACACACATCCATGCCCGAGGCAGGATTCGAACCTGCGACGTAGCGGTCGCGCGGTTCCAGACTGTAGGGCCTAGAACCGCTCGGCCACTCTGGCCGGCTAAGCGGTACTACCGACATCTGTATATGCGTATGTACCGCTATGCCATGACTTTTGTCACCTCAGTGTAAGTGGGGACGTGGCGCCTGGCGTCCCAGAGACTAGTGAATGAGTTGTGGGCCGGCGGCGTCAGGCGGAGGGTGTTGGGCGCGAGCAGCTGCGGGCGCGGCCCCGCGATAAGTGATCGCCCCCAGGGCTCGGTGGCGCGGCGCGGCGCGGCGCACAAAAACACGGCCACATGTGATTGTCTCAATGACATCATTAACGCGCGCGCGCCGACGGCTCCTCCCACCGCTTTCGGCAGCGCCCGCGCCCGCCGCCCACTCCCCAGGAGACACCGCTCAACGGTCACGTTTCTCGCCTCTCACACGCCGGCCTCCCGCCTCGGTACCACCTCCATCTTCTGCACCTACACGAATACTCTGCAATTCACACTCTCAAGTGTTTCACAGAAGGTCCACAGAACCACTACTGCACCACCTGCAAGACTCCTTTACTGAAAAAAAAAATTTTTTCTGTGTGTAAAATTTTGTTTACTCTTGTGCAAAGGAACACGGAATTGATATTTCGGTCGAACACCGGAGAAAAATGTCGTATCAAAACACCTTCAGCCGTCTAACTTTTTAGTTGTTATTTTATTTGAACTACATTACGCCATCTTCAGGACCCCTGACTGACGTGTAGGGAGAATCCAATATCTGGTCTAGTAAAAGTAGGGCCCAGCATTCAGTGACTGGTATGCGTAGATTTTTGATACTGCGATCCCTTCGATCGTCACTGTTCGGTCGGCAAGTGACAATCGAAGGCAATCATATCAAAATTCTAAGGATACCAGTCGCTGAATGCTGGCCCTTGTTTTGACGGGACCAGACGTGGGATTCTTCCTACACGTCGGTCAGGAGGCCGGAGGACGTCGCAATGTAGCGCCGAAACTGGCTGCTCAAATAAAATAACAACTGGGATGTTAGAAGGCTGGTGTTTCGATTCGACATGTTGCACTGAACAGCCGAAGACCCGCAACCATCTCTAATAAAGGTGGTCTTACAGAGACACTGTAATATCCACGACACTATGTTCTAGCCACAAGATGTTAAAATGATCTAAGTGAACAAACTTCAACAAATATTATCGATACTACGTATAAAAGGACTGTATCGTGTAAAAATGACGATAATTATTTCTGTATTAATTTAATTTCTGTGTGAATTGAAATTGTTAACAGAGAACTATGTTCATGGACAACGACAATTATAATTTATTTTTGTTATCTGTGATAGTTGTGGTTCAGTTGTTCTTCCTGTGCTAACCAATGAACTGTTCGGACGTGAGACGTTTGAGGTCTGTAAAGAGGAAACCTGTAATTATATATTGTTCATTATTATTTAAAGAATAGACTCGCTATTGTCTAGACGTGGATTTTTATTTATTTCAATTGTAATCCAATCTAATTAATGTTTTTAAGTGTTAATTTTCAGCTCCGCAATTAGGAGCGCAGCGGTTAGCGCTAGTAAGTTACAGCCGAGTTTACTAGTAGCTGGTATAAAAAATATGTCGGTATTTATCATTGAAAATGATTTTAAATGCTAAAGAATAGAGATAAAAGGCTTAAAGAGTCTTATCTAAATATATTACCTTGATAACATAAATCGAGAATAACAATAGACAAATTGACTATCGTCTTTCTGCCGCCATCTTAGCAAAAATATCTCTGCGGCAGTTTTGAATCGAGAATTTTAACAAACATAAATGTTGTTAGAAATAAATGTATGGAAATAAATGTGCACTGGTGGTCCCTAATCCACTTGAAAAGCCGGACGGTGTGACCGAGCGGTTCTAGGCGCTTCAGTCTGGAACCGCACGACCGCTACGGTCGCAGGTTCGGGCATGGATGTGTGTGATGTCCTTAGGTTAGTTGGGTTTAAATAGTTCTAAGTTCTAGGGGACTGATGACCTCAGATGTTAAGTCCCATAGTGCTCATAGCCATTTGAACCATTTCTACTTTAAAAGACAGAATTCAACTCAGATTGAATCCTTAAATACAGTGCTCACAGCACGTTACGTAATATCAATTTCTTATTTGCTGATGTATGAAGCCTAATTACTTCGGACGATTTACAAGAAATATTTTAATAGGAGACATACGTCAGTGTTGTGCGCGGGTAGTATTTTGTGACTAAATGTTCCTTTTGCTAGAGAAAAGTGCTTCCATGTTAAGTAACAATCTGATAAATGATATGCAATTTAGTGCCACTCACACGACTTTACAGAACATTTCTACACAACGTCAAGTGGAGATTTCTTTAGCAGAATGACACATATTAGCCGGGATAATCATTTTTGAGATCAAACGAATTGTTACGCTGACAATAGGTAACTGGTTTTATATATTTTTGATCTACCTGAACTATCATTTACTAGTAATTAGTCACGAAATACTATAAATAGGTTCCGCCACAACACGAAGACCAAAGAGTCCATATGCCAATATTTATATAACCTGTACAAATTAACAACGGGGCGGCCTTCAGTTTTTTCGAGGACAGCTAGGAGATGCCTGACGGTTCGTTTTTGTCTTTTACTATCCTGATCTTGTCAGGTATGCATAACGTCTAATATAGTGAACTAACATTCATTCAGAAAGTATTTAAATACTTTATTACTATACCAGTTCACATATTTATGTTAATAATCATTGTACTGCTAGTTCCACTTTTCACCTTTTTGTGGGAGAGACGCAACATTTCGACATGGCACCGATCCGTCATTGTCGTGACTTTGTTACTAATTTGCAATATTTTTTTCTCTTTTCGTACAAACTGAACCAGCAGTCATTCGAAGTAGTAGTCCGAGAATTTTATCTAATTACACAGCATAGAGCGGTTATCAAATCGTGATACACAACTTGCGTTTTCAAACATTCGAATCCTGCCTCGGGCATGGATGTGTGTGATGTCCTTAGGTTAGTTAGGTTTAAGTAGTTCTAAGTTCTAGGGGACTGATGACCACAGCTGTTAAGTCCCATAGTGCTCAGAGCCATTTGAACCATTTCAAACATTCCATCGGTCCACGTCTTTAGTAGCGCTGCTCCCAACGCCAATTCGGGATAATTACAACATCACAACGTGTATTACTTCGCTGCTTTGGTGGTTATACAGTGAGCGGAGGTGCAAGTCAAATCACACACTCTTGAATAACACATGGGGGAAATGAACACCTAAATATTTCCGTGCGAGTTCTGTGTTTCCTTGTTTTATTACGGTGCCCATTTCTCCATGTGTAGCCGGGGCTCAACAAAATATTCTAGCATTCTGAACAGATGCTTCGTGATTAAAATTTTGTGGGAAGATGTAGCCGCAACGAAGACCGCGACACATCCCCCCTGTTTCGCAACAATATAAGAAAACCTACCCGTCTTTGAACTTACTCGATGACAAATAGTGGGCTTCCGGATGTGCTTCTAGGCTGTTGTTCCAATTTTATGTACAATATTTCGACGACCTATCCAGTTGTCTACTTGGCAGCGTCTGAAGAAGACGAATTGGTCGCTCGTAGAATATTATGCATAAAATGCAAACAACAACTCGCTAGAACACCCAAAAGCCCAACATTTATCAACCTGACAAATCAAATTTCTCGACAGCCTTCGTTAATCCTCGGTACTGGGAATCTTACGCCACCAGTTGTCAAATGTGTTTCGGGACTACGTTATCCCATTATCAAACGCTGCAAAACAAGGAAAAGACAATAAATCGCAATACTGCATGCAATTACAACGATATAAAAATATTTATATCGTCTTGTAGAAAAACATACCTTACAGCTTCTAAGCCATTAGGAACCGTCACAACTAAAATCCAGCAGCAACATAAACCTCATCTTAGAACAACTCATGTTGGCATGTGACACTCTCGAGGCGCAGTCGTAAAGTAAAGGCAACCGCTTTCACCTACCATAGATAGTACATGCATGCAATTCATATATTACAGCCCACAACGATGCTACTGTATGTTTCAAAATCTATGGACACTGTATGTCAAATCCTACTGAATTTACTAGGGAGTATGTTTTGGAAGTAACTAAGGGTCAAATTTTTCAATTTATAAAGACGACAAAACGAAACATGAGAGAATGGTTGCAGCGACAGTGAGTAGCCTTTGGAAGAGGAGATATTTTTTATCAATACGAGCGGTTTTGGTAATCGTTCTCTGTGTCGCCGTTATGCTCTTCAGCCGGAAGACTGGTTTGATGCAGCACTCCATGCTACTCTATCCAGCACAAGCCTCTTCTACCATCGAACAACAATGGTACTTTTAAAGATTTCCTGAGAGCAACGAGTGGTATGATAAATTCATAAAAGACCTTGATATCCATAGATATCTGTTGTAATTAGGGTTTATTTACGATGGAGAGCTGTGTTTAAATGTTGACATGTAAAAGTTTTCTAATCTTTGTACATGTATTTCCGTACGATAAATAAATTACTCCCAGAATAACTACTGCAACTTACATCTTACTATACTCATCTTTTGGTCTCTCTCTATAATTTTTACCACCCACACTTCCCTCCAATACTAAATTGGTGAATTCTTAATGTCTCAGAATGTCTCCTATCATCCGATCCATTCTTTTAGGCAAGATGAACCACAATTTCTTCTCTCCCCAGTTCTAGTAACTCCTCGCAAGTTACGAGATCTACCCGTCTAATCTTCGTCATTCTCCTGTAGCACCACATTTCAAAACCTATTATTCTCATCTTGTCTGACCTGTTTATCGTCCATGTTCCACTTTCAAACATGACTACATTGCAGACAAGTACTTTCAGAAAATAGTTTCTAACATTTAAATTATATTGAATATTAAGAGTTTTCTTTTCTTCAGAAACGTTTTCTTGCCATTGCCAGTCTACATTCTGTATCCTCTCTACTTCGGTCATCAGTTATTTTGCTGCAGCCTAGTAGGGGCTACCACATTATGGATCTCGTCTCCTAATTCAATTCCCTCGGTTTCGCTTGATATAATGCAAATGCTATAAACTTTGGGTTTCCCCTCCATAATCTATCTACTAAGTGAAGTCTTAGGGCCAGTACTGCCTCCCGTATTCCTGCATTTCTCCGGAACCCAAACTGACCTCCGAGATCGGCTTCTACCAGTATTTCCATTCGTCTATAAAGAATATGTGTTAGTATTTTGCAACCAAGACTCATTAAACTGATAGTTCGGTAATGTTCACACCTGTCAGCACTTGCATTCTTTGGAACTGGAATTATTACATTCATCTTGAAGTCTGAGAATATTTCGCCTGTCTCATAATTCTCGAGCGCCAGATGGAGCAGTTTTGTCAAGTTTGGCTCTTCCAAGCATATCAGTAATCCTGACGGAATTTCATCTACTCCAGGGGCCTTGTTTCAACTTAGGTCTTTCAGTGCTCTGTCAAATTCTTCTCGCAGTATCATGTCTTTCCTTTCATCTTCATCTACGTCCTATTCCCTTTCTAGAATACTGCCTACAAGTCCATCTCCCTGTACAGCCCCTCTATATAATCCTTCCACCTTTCAACTTTTCCTTCGTTGCTTTGTACTGGTTTTACATCTGAGCTCCCGAATTCATACAGCTGCTTCTCTTTTGTCCAAAGACCTCTTTAATTTTCCTGTAGGCGGTATCCTTATTTATCCTAGTGATATATGCTTCTATATCGTTTCACTTGTCCTCTAGCCATTCCTGCTTAGCCATTTTGCACTTCCTGTCAGTCTCATTTTTTAGAAGTTTGGATTCAATGTCGCCTGCTTCATTTGTTGCATTTTTATATTTTCTACTTTCATCAGTTAAATCCAATATCTCTCGTGATATCTACTAGGCCTTGTCTTTTTACCTATTTGATCCTTTGCTGCCTTCACTATTTCATATCTGAAAGCTATCCATTCGTCTTCTACTGTACTCCTTTCAATTGTTCTAGTCAATCGTTGCCTAATGTTCCCTCAGAAAATCTCTACAACCTGTATCGCTCAACTTAAGCAGGTCCCATCTCCTCAATGTCCTACCTTTTGCAATTTCTTCGGTTTTAATCTACAGTTCGTAACTAATAAATTGTGGTCAGAGTACACATCTGCTCCTGAAAATGTCTTACAATTTAAAATCTGGTTCCGAAACCTATGTCTTACCTTTATATAAACAATCTGAAACCTTCCCTCATCTCCAGGTCTCTTCAATGTATACACCTTATTTCATGACTCTTAAACCAAATATTAGCGATGATTGAATTATGCACTGTGCAAAATTCTTCTAGGTGGCTTCCTTCTTATTTCTTTCCACCAGTCCATATTCACCTATTACTTTTCCTTCTCTTCCATTTTGTACCACTGAATTCCAACTCCCATCACAATTAAATTTTCCTCTCCTTTAACTATTCCAATAATTTCTTTTATCTCATCGTATATTCCTTAAATCTGTAGATCTGCGAAGCTATTTGGCATACAGACTTGTATTACTATGTTGGGTATGGGCTTTGTGTCAGTCTTAGCTACGAAAATGCCTTCACTGCGCTGTTCATAGCAGCTTACGTACATTCCTTTTTAATTATTTATTGGTAGATCTACTCCTGCATTACGCTCTTTTATTTTGTATTTATAACCCTGCATATACTTGACCAGAATTGCTGTGCATCCTGCCACCGAATTTCACTAATCGCCATTATAGCTAGCTTCAGCCTATCCATTTCCATTTTTGAATTTCTAACCTAACTGCCCGATTAGGGGATCTAAGATTCCACACTTCAACCCGTAGAACGTCAGTTTTGTTTTTCTTGATGACGACATCCTCCTGAGTAGCCCTCGCACGGTGATCCAAATGGGGGCCTATTTTATATCCAGAATATTTTACCCTAGAGGATGCCATTATATTTTAACAAACAGTAGAGCTGCTTGCCCTCGGGAAAAATTACGGCTGTAGTTTCCTCTTGCTTTCAGGCGTTTGCAGTACCAGCACCAGCGCCCTGTCGGCTGATGTTACAAGGCCAAATCAGTCAATGTGCCAGACTGTTGTCCCTGCAAATACTGAAAAAGCTGCTGCGCCACTTCAGGAACCACACGTTTGTCTGGCCTCTCAACAGATACCCCTGCGATGTGGTTGCACCAACGGTACGGCTGTCTATACTGTTGAGAAGCGGAAGCCAACCCATCACGGCAAGGTCGATGGTTTATGGTAGATGCTATATAAGTTTTTTTCAGTCTAAAGCAAAACAGTTTGGTCGTTCATAGAATGGTAACAAACCACAAAGGATGTAATTTTCGGGTTCGGTGTATATTCAAACCGAGTAAAAAACAATTCTCTTTCATATGAAAATAATTTATGTATCGGAGAAAGCATGCAGTTCCGTAATGATTGCTTCAGGACTGGGAAGCTGTCAGGACATCGTAAAATGTTCGAAATTAAAATTCAGGAAAAGATCACAAACCCTGGCGAATGAGAAAATTGTATTAGTTCAGGAAGGGGAAACCTGTAATTTCACATATACTGTATCTACACGTGTGTAGCAGTCAAAAACGCAGTTGACTGGGAATGAAAACTCAGTGTCGTCTTGTCAAACGAAACCTTGTGTAGTCCCGTAGAACTTAGAACTACTTAAACCTAACTAACCTAAGGACATCACACACATCCATGCCCGACGCAGGATTCGAATTTTAGGCCGTTGCGGTCGCGCGGTTCCAGACTGATGCACTTAGAACCGCTCGGCCACAAAGGCCGGCTACGGTTTCTGTGATTTCCCTAGTTCTCTCCAGGCAAATACCGGGATGGTTCCTTCCAAAAGACATGGCCGATTTCCTTACCCGTCCTCGAAACATTACGAGCTTGTGTTCTATCTCTGATGACTTCGATGTCGACGGAGCGTTAACCTCTAATCTTCCTTCCGTATGAGGGTAATTAACTGCAACAACCAGATGTTACTGGAACATAGCTCGAATCATAATTATAACAATTTCATTTTCGTCCGCAACGGAGATAGTTGCTGCTATGAGAGATTGCCACTATCGTCGTCCACCGCCGACTAGCCGAAAGTTCTGTAACTGGCTCTCTCAGCGAACGTACTACAGAAGTTAAATAACGAGTTATCTAAACTGCTATCATTTCCACAGTTCACATTTTTCTTCTTCCTAAAATTTGACTTGGATTATGCATGGTTCGAATAGCAGTCATTCTCCTGATTACGTTTTTACAGTGGCAGAAGGGTGGCGCCTTACAAGGTGGAGGCTATTCTCGGAACTGTACCTCTAAAAAAACAACAAAACAGTGAATGGTTATGATTAATTTCGTCAAAGACACACATGAATCAGTCACATGATACCTTCACTAATGGTGAATTCAGAGTTATACGAAGTAATGTCGAGAGTGAAAAACTAGAAATACAGATCACTTGGCAACAAGAAATCGCTGTCGTTATGCGAACGCTTTGTATTAGACCGTTTTTTCAAACACTGCATGATCAGTAGATCTAGTTTTAGTGTTTTGAGATCTAATTATCAGGCGTTTCTTGAGTGAAATTGCATGTTTCTCGTACGTACAACCACATTATTTTGCTCTTGTTGTCACACATGTTGGGGGAGAAAACGGAGTACCAACTCTCACAAGGCTCGCTGCCAAACGCAACAGCTCGGCAAGTGTTTCGCAGTTGACACTGTTGCCTGTACGGGTGTTGTACGGGTTCTAGCGGTGAATAACACAGCTCTGGGGACATCTCGACCTTACTGGTATGGCAGCAGCCGCTTTCCCTTTAAACGGAGAACCTACGCCGGAATAGCAGCGGCTACTCCGCATGTGCGCCGAGGGTACCGTTATTTACCGCTAGGACAACAACAGTTTAGTACACACGCATAGCGCAGACAGCTGGGCGCGTGGCTCGGTTGCTCCGATGACGTCACTGCAGAGGAGATTACTGCAAGTGTGTCTGTCCCTTATCAACTGTTCTGTCGCTCACGTTGTCCCAGTGTCGACCGACACTGAGACTCGTCGTAAACGAGAATGATACAAATGGAAACGTTAGAAGTGCAGTAATATTCTTAAAAGTTGTATTTTCGATTTGGTAGTTGGCAGCAGTTATTCTTGTTGATTGGCGACTCCATGGAGTGTCCTGTGCACCACGACCAGATATAGGGTATACTTGGAAGAAGAAACAGCAATGGTCGTATTTTTTGTTTGTTTTATTATCCGCAAAATCGATTTTCGGTCACTTAGTGACCATCTTCAGTGCTAGAAGTTAAAAATTTTCACATAACGATCAGAGAGTATAAAACAGAAAATCACAACGACACCTGCATATGAACATAACAGTTGGTAGGAACATACCTGTAATATACAATTTAAATTGGTAGGCACTGGTGTCAACAAGCTTAGAACGATCACATAAACTGAGGCCGCTGTTTACATGCACTTGTTCAGCAGACCTCGGTGTGACAGGGCTTGGAACGCCCTCTATGTGACATGTGTCACGTGAAGACTTAATATTACTGCTTTTGAGAGATATTAACACAAAATAACTCTTGTGCATTTGTGAATCATGAAGTAATTCAAATTTGAAATGTACGCAAAACACATAGCAGACGAAGGGGGAAGGAAACATCTAAAATACATTGGCGTATTGTTTTTAAAAAACAAACTTACAAAACATAAAACAGATCAATAATAAGTTGTCAGAGTGCAGGACAGGTAAAACAGAAAAAGACAATGAAAAAGAATAATATATGAATAACATGAAATGAGGTATAACACAGGTTTTTAAAAAACATAATACCCACCATCTGGCGTGGGAAGTTAGAAGTACAACGTTCGTGATTTACGTAAAATGTTACGTTACGACTAAGGAGCCAAATATATAAAAAATAGTAATAGTACGAAACTGCCATTACGTAATAATTAACATGCCGTGAAACACAATGTTCATTACAAAAAAGTTTGTAGGTGTGGATAAACAATTTTGTTATCATATTTAACCGACATGCTGATGTATGTCTCGTTTGTCCCTTTGGACAAGCTAGAATTGTTATAACAGTGGTTATAGGCTTCCGCATAAGCACTGGGTCAGAACCCATACATACATGACTTAAAACATACACGGTTGCTTACTGTAAAACATAGCACCCACCATTTGGCGTGGGAAGTTAGAAGTATATCGTTCTTGATTTACGTAAAGATTACGTTAAAACTGAGGAGTCAAATATATAAAAATAGTAATAGTACGAAAATATAAATTGACAATGTCTAGCGAAAGATATATACGAATATCCCGATTGAGGAAACAATACAAATTATTGACGCTAATCTCAGAAACCACAGTAATATGTCCAGCGTGGAAATCAATGAGTTCATAGAACTGTTATCATTCTGCTTAAAGTGTAACTACTTCACATTTAATGACAAAATTTATGTCCAAAAGGACGGACTCAGCATGGGAAACTGTGTGTCAGGGATTATGGCAGACATCTTTATTAACTATCTTGAACTGAAATTACTAAAAGATTTTCCCACATTAGCTGAAAAGATCGTATACCGGTGTAGTTGTGATTTTCTGTTTTACACTCTCTGATCGTTATGTGAAAATTTTTAACTTCTAGCCCTGAAGATGGTCACTAAGTGACCGAAAATCGATTTTGCGGATAATAAAACAAAAAAATACGACCAATGCTGTTTCTCCTTCCAAGTTATTCTTGTGCTTTGACAAACCACTAAAGGTTGGCAGCTCGTGGTTGCGTCACAGAAAGGGACGCTGCGTTAATTGCAAATATGACCGCTCCAATGTCGGCTTGGCCCGCGTTGGAACCTTTTTTTAAGCAGTGAAGATATTACTCTGTGAAAAAATTTCGCAGGGTATAAGCACATCACTATAATTCATGTGTGGCCCTGTAGCAACTACTCGAGTCGAGCAGAAAGTTTGAAGGATGTTTAACTTCTGTGACGGATGCTCCGCGTTTTGACGACGGGAAACAATGCCGCAGTGGAAGAGCTTGTATAGGAAGACCGATGTATTATTGTAAACGGAATAGCTACTATTTTGGACACTCGTGTTGGTTTAGCGCACGGTACTGTATCAGTTGTCTCCTGAATTCAGAAATCGTCGCGTCCATGGCTGTTAGGAACTTTTGCGTCGTTCCAGGTTGAAAATGTGTTTCTGATCATCATTGTTAAAGGACATAAAACTTGGGCGCAAAAGGGATAATTTTGGAGCATTAAATAGGAAGGGCTTAACAGTAAGAAGTAATTAATACTCAGATGTGTTATGGGCTTACCTTCGCCCTGCCATTAGGAGAAAATGACAAGGGCTTCTGATTTGGGGGGGGTGGGGGGGGGGGGGGGGTTCGTTGCAGCACGAAAATGCTCGTCCCCAAACTGCCCGTTCGACCATAGCAACAGTACGGATGTGACATTTCAATGTCTCGAACACCCACCTTACTCACCAGACCTCCCTCCTAGTGGCTTTCATATGTTCGGAGGGCTCAATGGAGCGTTGGGAGGCTAGCATTTCACAAGCGATCAAGGGGTGAAAACAGGGTGCGCGAGTTGTATTCGCAACTAAAATAATTCTTCTCATAAGTTACCCATGCACTTCTGAAGCGGCGAATGTGTGCGTTACACGTCATTGGGACTATATTGAAAAATGATAAATCTGAAACTTTTCGGTATCATTTGCGTTATAAAAAATAGGTATGGTTTTCGTTTGAATCACACCTGGAAGAGTATGTCTTAAGGAAGGAAGGAATCAACGTTAGATTTAACATCCCGCCAACGTCATTGTCATTAGAGAGGGAATATAAGCTCTTATTGGAGAAGTGTAAGGAAAGAAACCGAGCTTGTCCTTTTCGAAGGAACCATTCCAACATTTGAAATCTTCGATTTTGGAGAGGTACAGCAAAGCTAAATATGGATGTCTGACAATGATTTGAATCTTACCTCTGCTGAATGCGAATTTAGCGCTTTTTGCCATTGAAGCTGCACCATCTTGCTTGGTACATCTACATCTACATCTGCATCATTGGCGGAGGGTACTTTCGGTACCACTATCTGATCCCTCCAAACCTGTTCCACTCGCGAATAGTGCGTGGAATGAATGATTGTCGGTAAGTCTCTGTATTGCCTCTAATTTCTCTAATTTTCTCCTTGTGGTTAATACACGAGATGTGTGCGGTGGTGGGGGGTGGGAGGGGGGGGGGGAGTAATATGTTGTCCGACTCCTCCTGAAAAGTGCTGTCCCGAGATTTCAATAGCAAATCTCTCCGTGATGCACAACGCCTCTCTTGTAACATCTACCAATGGAGAGTGTTTAGCATCTCCGTAATGCTCTCTCGCCAGCTAAGCGATCCCGTGACGAAGGATCACGGCGCTCTTCGTTGGATCTTCTCCATCACCTCTATCAGTCCTACCTGATAGGATCCCAGATAGATGAACAATACTCAAGAATCGGGCGAACAAGCGCCTTATGAGGCAGTTCTTTCGTGGATGAGTTACATTTCCTTAAGATGCTTCTGATGAATATGAGTCTGGTATCTGCTTTCCCACTGTCTGTTTTACGTGGTAATTCCACATAAGATCGTTCTGGATTGTTACGCCTAGATATTTTACGGCAGACGCTGTCTCCAGCTGTTTGTGATAAATAGTGTAGCTGTACAGTAGTGGATTTCTTTTCCTATGTATGCGCAATATGTTGCATTTATTTACGTTCAGGGTCAACTGCCAGAGCCTGCACCATTCATGAATTCTCTTGCAGGCCGTTCTGCAAATTCTTACTATCTTCTGGCATTGCTGCTATGGTATAGACAACTGCATCATCTGCGAATAGCCTTAAAGAGCATCCGACGCTTTCTACTACATGGTTTATAGATATTGTAAAGAGTAACGCTCCCATCACACTTCCCTGTGGTACTCCGGATATTACCTTTACATCTGTCGATTTTGTTCCTTTAAGAATGACGTGTTGAGTTCTGTCTGTGAATCCAAACGCAAATCTGCTCCGATACTCCGTAAGATCGTATTTTTTTCATTAAACGGCAATGCGGTGCGGTGTCAAATGCCTTACTGAAATCAAGGAGCACGGTATCAACCTGAGCGCCGTTGTCCACTGCGCTGTGGATCTCATGGAGGAACGGAGCAAGCTGAGTTACGCAGGATCTCTGTTTGTGAAATCCATGTTGATTTTTATAGAGGAGATGTTCATTTTCCAAAAAGTCATAATTCTTTAGCATAAAACATGTACCATAATTCTACGACAGGTTGACGTCAGCGATGTCTTACGGCCTTTCTTAAAAATGGGAAAGACCTGCGCTTTTTTACAGTCGTTTGGTACCTTTCATTGCACAAGCGATCTACGATAAGTTACTGCTAGGACGGGAGCAAGTTCTTTCGCATAATCTTTATAGGATCTTAAAGGTCTCATCTCGTCCTGAAGCCTTTCCACTACTAAGCGATTGTAGCTGCTTTTCGATTCCGCGATCGGTTATCTCAATATCTGCTGTTTAGACGTTTGTACGACGATTGAAAGGAGGGACAGTGTTACGATCTTCCGCCGTGAAACGGCTTCGGAAGACCGAATTCAGTATTTTGGCCTTGTCTCTGTTATCTTCCGTTTGGTGCCGGTGTGGCCGCTGAGAGAATGAATAGATTATTTTGACCCACTTACTGATTTTACGTACGACCAAAATTTCTTAGGGTTTTTACCCAGGTCAGTTGACACCGTGTTACTTTCAAAATCATTAAACGCTTCTCTCATTGCTCTCCTTACGCTCATTTTCGCTTCGTTCAGCTTCTGTTTGTCGGCTAGGTTTTTACTTTTCTTGAATCTGAGATAAAGTGCCCTTTATCTACTTAGCGCTTTTCTAGCACGGCTATTAAACGATGGTGGATCTTTCCCATCCCTTAAAATCTTACTCGGAACATACTTGTCTAGGGAATATTGAACGATGCCTTTGAATTTTTTCCATTTGTTCTCCACATCTTCGTCCTCATCACCGAGTATTTGATGCTGACTACTGAGATATTCTGAAATTTGTATCTTGTCAGCCTTGCTGAGCAAATATATCTTCCTACCCTTCTTAACATTCCTTTCGGGACCGGTCATCACAGATGCTGTAACAGCCTTATGATCACTGATACCTTCCTCTACTTTAACTGATTCGATGAGTTCAGTTCTGTTTGTTGCCAGGAGGTCTAAGACGTTACCCTCACGAGTTGGATCTCTAACTGTCTGCTCAAGGTAATTTTCGCACAAGACATCCAGAACAATGCCACACGAATCCCTGTCTCTGGCACCAGATTTGATGGCATAACACTCCCAATCTATTCCTGGCAAGTTGAAGCCACCCCCTATTACAACGGCATGATCAGGAAAATTACTAATGATGCAAGTTCTGCCTGAAGTGCTCTACAACTACAGATCCTGACCCACGTGGTCTGTAATAGCATCCGATCACCATTTTTGTCCGTTCTTTGATAATCAGTTTCACCCAGATTAATTCACATTCGGAATCTGTGATAACCTCGCTTGATTTTCTCGAATTTTTTACTGAAATAAACGTTCCGCCACCATTGGCGGCAAACCTATCCTTACGATAAACATTTCAATCTGAACTCAGGATTTCGTTGTCATTGACGGCTGGTTTCAACCAGCCTTTTGTTCCCTATACTATCTGTGCGTTATAGCCTTCAGTAAGCGATACTAATTCTGGGACCTTCCCTTGTATGCTCCTGCATTTTACTAAAATCATATTAATCTTTTTTATCTCTGATCTGCTAGAACCAAGATTCTCTGCCCCTCTCTCTGGTAATATCCCTCAGAGTGAAGGATTTTATCGAGCTGAAAGTTGAAGAGTGAATTCTTTTGTGAAGTCGTTCGTGCTCTGCTCAGGAAAAAAAAAGCTAGAGTAAACTCTGTCTACATCTACGTGCATGCTCTGCAAGCTACCTGCCCATGTGTGCCGGAGGGTACGTTTGGTACTTCTATCTTTTCTCTCTTTACCCAGTCCATTCACAAATGACGTATGGAAAGAATGGTTTCGGAGTCCACGTTAATCTCGGAAAGTGATTTCAGATGTCGGAGGAAGGCAACGGCATACCACCACCAACAGTCTTGCCAAGTAATGCACTGTGATGTTTAGTTTTTGGATTGATGACTGCTTTACCTTTCTATAGATCCTTTCTATAGATCATTTCCTCATCGTGATCTTTTAGAGATACGTATGTGGCAAGAAGTTATATGTCGCCCGAGGACTATTGGAACCTACGCTCATGGAGTTGCAACAGTAATCCTCTTCGTGATGCACAACGCTCTCTATCAGTATTTATCGCTATTGTTTGTTGAGCGTCTCCATAACGCTATCGAGCCGAGTAAACGGTTCGGTGACGAAACGTGTCGCTCTATCAATTCTGTTACTAGTACTTGGTAAGGGAAGCAGACTGATAAGCAGTTCTCAAGAATCGGCAAAATTATTTCGTGGGTTAATTAAGTTTCCTGAAGATTCTCCTAATGAATCTGTCTAGCGACTGCTTTTGCCAACATATCTTTTAGATGATCGTTTCACTGTACGTGGTTCCAGATGGATACTCCTAGGCATTGAAGTACTTACTGTTTTCTGTGATTTGTCGCCAGTAACGTAGTCGAACACTAGTAGATCTCTTCGGCTATTTATTCGCAATACGCCACATTCATGTACGTTCAGTATCAATTGCCAGTCGGACCCTCTGCAGGTCTCCTTGCACTTCGCTGCAGTCTCCTGGCGCTGCAGCCTTCACGTAGACAGCCGGCCGGTTGGCACAGCGGTTCTAGGCGCTACAGTCTGGAACCGCTACGGTCGCAGGTTTGAATCCCGCCTCGGGCTTGGATGTGTGTGATGTCCTTAGGTTAGTAAGGTTTAAGTAGTTCTAAGTTCTAGGGGACTGATAACCTCAGAAGTTAAGTCCCATAGTGCTCAGAGCCATTTGATCCTTCGTGCAGACAACTACACCGCCCGAGAATAGTCAGAAGTTAAGTCCCATAGTGCTCAGAGCCATTTGAACCTTCATGTAGACAACTACACCGTCAGCCACATCATTAGCCACATCATTAATAAACCGTACAGCCACAATAATGTGACCATCTGTCAGACGACTGAGTAACCACCTTTCGCAGCGCGGACCACTGCGAGATGTATAGGAAGAGAGTCAGTGAAGTTCTGGAAGATACCGACAGTGATTGGAGCCATGGCGACTCCAGTGTCGTGGCCAGCTGCGGTAGGTTTCACGTCTCAGGATCCATGACGCAAATAACCTTATCGTCCGCCGCCGGTAGCTGATTGGTCAAGCGCGACAGAATGTCAATCCTAAGGGTCCATGTTCGATTCCCGGCTGGGTCGGAGATTTTCTCCGCTCAGGGACTGAGTATTGCGTTGTCCTAATCATCATTTTTTCTCCATCGACACGCAACTCGCCGAAGTGGCGTCAAATCGAAAGACTTGCACCCGGCGAACGGCCTACCCGACGGGAGGCCCTAGTCACACGACATTATAACCCGATCGAGGTGGCGCCAAAGAATGTCGACTGAGTTTAAATCGAGGGAGTTTGGCGGCAGAGGGAATACGATAAATTCATCCTGGTGCTCTTCGAACCACGCACGCACACTGCGAGCTGTGTAGCACTTTGAGTTGTTCTGCTGGTTGATACCGTGCATGTAGAGGTGGTATGGTCCCCAAGGGTAGATACATACTTTTGTTGATCCATTCAGAATGACGAGATCACACGGAATGCCACGAAAACGGACCATAACGCATCCTCCTTCGGCCTGGTCTCTTCCGACGATTGTTGCACGTTGTCTGCTTTCAAACTTTTCACGACGACACGCCAATGGCCATGTTTCCGTTGGAGCATAACATGTGATTCATCAGAAAAAGTCACCTGTTGTCACTCAGTGGACGTGCAGTTGCGGTAGTATTGGCGTGAGAAATCCTGCCTTCGTCGCCGACGAACAGCAGTCAGCATGGGTGCACGAACCGGTTGCCTGCTGCGGAGGCCCACGCGCAGCAACGTTCGCTGAATGGTCGCTGAGGAGGCACTATTGCCAGCCCCTTGGTTCATCTGGGCGGTCATATGCTCGACATTTGCACGTCTGTTCGCCCGTACACATCTCCGCTGTCGTAGTTCACGCTTGTCATGTATGGCCCTGGTGCATCAGAGTTTCTTCGGAGCCAGTTTTGGAGAGGGCCATTTTATCACGCATTTATGCTTTAACCACGGCGGTATGCGAACTGGTACAGTCTTAGCCCTTCCACCCTTGGCCCGAAAGCCAATGTTCATGCGCTGTCTATACTCTCCGATGCTAGTGATGACACCTGCCGTCTGTGAGTGGTTACTGCACGTTGACGTTGAACATAGGCGGTGTTCACTTACTGTATAAGCTATAAAAGGTAGCGGCTCTGTAACACTCGTGTTTATGCGCTTTATTACGCTTATCTTTTTTTCTTTGAAACAGGAAACATAATTATTATCGTTTATGGTTTCGGAATTAAGATGACGATGGCTTAAAGAAACGAAAGGAAATGTGTGATGGACCCATATCACTTTTTTTGTCGGCAGTTTTCTGGTTGTCTTTATGCACGGCACAATTTGTTCTCCTATGGTAATCTCTTCATATAAGAATATAAGAGTAGCAGTTACCTCCGACGTTTCAGTTATATGTTGCATACATTCTGATCTCCGTCTTTTTTTTTCGCACCCCGGCTGCCTCTAGTGCCACAGAAGCTGTTCCGTAATCTAAAGAACGGCGTTACGGTTGTTTTAGACATTTCACATTACGTAAATTTTTACGAAAGACTACAATACCGAAACGTTTTTAACTAGGAAGTCAAACTGTGACGTATTTGTTAGCGTACTCTGTGTTTGTAGAACGTTTACTGTACAAACTGGTACAAAACAAAATTTTATCTTGTAACTAGCTGACAAACGCGCTGTTGCCGAGGTGATCATTTTCCAATTTTCTGTTAGAAACGGGAATAAAAAAATGAACTGGATTTAAAGTGTAATATCGAAATAATTTCATTTCCATGTTTTCGTGAAAACACCTTTGAAATTATGAAACAGCTGTACAATAACATATGCATGATGTACAAATGTATAGGTACAGCTGCTTCGAGTGTCTACAACACGATGACCGGCCGGTGTGGCCGAGCGGTTCTAAGCGCTTCAGTCTGGAACCGCGTGACCGCTGCTGTCGCAGGTTCGAATCCTGCCTCGGGCATGGATGTGTGTGATGTCCTTAGTTTAGTTAGGTTTAAGTAGTTCTACGTTCTAGGGGACTGATGACCTCAGATGTTAAGTCCCATAGTACTCAGAGCCATTTGAATTTTCTACAACACGATGTCATAAACGTCTCTATGGCAACGCCTCTTCATAGCTCTATACACGGCAACTGTTTTCGCCTACAGCTTTTGCGCTTCGCAGTTGAAAGCTGTCAAAAGCTTTGGCAGGTGTCAGGGATTTTCTGAAGTTCACTCGACTGTATGAGTGTCCTAGTAGTAAAGAATAAATGTATTAAAACTTCGTGAATGATGCAGCGTCTGAGTGTTTATGATGTCATATTTCTTGAACTATGCGTCGTGCAATCATGTATTTGTGTGGCTACATCCAGCGGCATATGTGGATATTGTGGGTGAAGTATGTTGCGAGTAGAGTTAGTAGCAAGGAAGTAATAAGTTTAAACGTCATGCACAATGCAGCCGTTTTTAACACATCTCAGTGTTTATGACGTCATATGTCATGGACTGTGTGTGATACCATAATATAAATTTGTAGGTGCATTTAGCGGTATATGTGGATACTGTCTTTGAAATTTATTGCGAATAGATTTAGCAACACGGAAGTAATTTTCACGAATATCTTTGTTTATGACGTATCTCCCGAACTATGACTAGTAGATGGTTCCTACCCCGACATTCATTGTTACCTAACAGTAAGGAATACGTGTACTAAGTTTGGTTGGAATCGGTTCAGTGATTTAGGAGGAGACATGCAACACAGACACCCCCCCCCCCCCCCCCCCCTCCCACACACACACACACACGTTTTTAATAATATGCGTGGCTTTCATATAAACTAAAATGTTTTGTACGTTGTAAGTTCACCCCCTGTTGGTAAATTCTGGTTACATATATGAATGACTACAGAAAATTACCCTGTTTGAAATGCACTCTTATAACATAAAAGTTTTTGACTCAGTTTTTATGAAATCCTCTCTGACCATATTTTAGGAATAATTTCACAAGGGAACGCTTACTTTGCGCAACGTGTTGATCTGAGGGCGTAAATGAAAATTTAAATGTATTTTAACAATCAAATGTCCTATCAGCAAGTTGATGACCTGACCTATGAACACTGTAAATGCCCTATTTTATAAATAAGGCATATGAAGTCAGCATACGTGGTTCCACTCTTCCACACGAAGGCTACAATTACAATTACTAGAATAAACTCTGAATGTAATCTGAGATATCGTCAGCAGCTATGAAGGTCTCGGCGCAACGTGCCTTCAAAAACCGGAAAGATCGTGAAGCTAAAATTAGTCGTGCTGCCGAACAGTAAATGCTAATTGTGAAAGCAGCTCGTGTGAATACACAGTCGTATGAATAAATCGTAGCAGAACCTCTACTGCAGCTCATCTGTAAACTGCACGAACACATGGTATGTGAAGACGAATCATTATGTTTCTACTATCAATTTAACAGCGACAAGGAAATGTAAATGAATTCAGGGAAATTGTATTCAAATTAATGATTATTTCAACTCAAGACGCAACTCATAATACAAGGAAAACTACAAATAATCATACATGAATCGCGTAGCATTCCACTCCACCATATAAAAACGAATTTTTCCACAAATTGTTAAACAATCATATGAAAATATCTAGAATAGTTAAATGAATGATATTGTGGTTATTTCGCTCGTCTACTAGTCGGATGTGCTCTCGAGAAATTGATTCTGGTCCACGTGAATTGAGACTGAGCTCCTCTCAGGACAAAGCCATTCGTCATGGCTCTTTAGAAATCTGAAATCGTTGCATTGAATTAATCCTCTAAGCTGTGCAGTGCTGGGTTTACCACACAGTAACTCGTACCTCGTAACAAGAGTAATAAGGAAGCAATCTCAAGGCAAGTTCACACATCAGTCTTATCCACTGACAACATATCTCGTCTATATACGCTAAAGCGCCAAAGAAATTGTTATAGGCATGCGTATACAAATACAGAGATACGTGAACAGGCAGAGTACGGCGCTGCGGTCGGCAGCTCCTATATAAGACGAGTGTCTAGCGCAGTTGTTAGATCGATTAATGCTGCTACAATTGTAGGTTGTCAAGATTTAAGTGAGTGTAAACGTGGTGTTATAGTCGGTGCACTCTCCGAGGTAGTGACGAAGTGGGGATTTTCCAGTCCGACCATTTCACAAGTGTACCGTGAATATCAGGAATCCGGTAAAACGCCAAATCTCCGACATCAATGCGGCCGGAAATAGATCCTGCAAGAACGGGACCAACGACGACTGAAGAGAATCGTTCAACGTGACAGAAGTGCAATCCTTTCGAAATTGCTGCAGATTTCAATACTGGTCCATCAACAAGTGTCAGCGTGCGAACCATTCAACGAAACACCATCGATATGAGCTTTCGGAGCCGAAGGCCCACTCGTATACCCTTGATTACTGCACGACGCAAAGCTCTATGCCTCGCCTGGGCTCGTCAACAACGACATTGGACTGTTGATGACTGGAAACGTGTTGCCTGGTCGGATGAGGCTCGTGTCAAATTGTAACGAGCGAATGTACAACCTTATCAATTCATGGACCCAGCAGGGGGCTGTTTAAGATGGTTAAGGATCTGTAATTGTGTGGGGCGTGTGAAGTTGGAGTGATGTGGAACCCCTGATACGTCTAGATATGACTCTGACAACTGACACATACGTAAGCATCCTGTCTGATCACCTGCCTCCACTCTTGTCCATTGTGCATTCCGACGGACTTGGGAAATTCCAGCGGGACAATGCGACACCCCACACGCCCAGAATTGCTACAGAGTGGCTTCAGGAACACTCTTCTAAGTTTAAACACTTCCGTTGGCTACCAGACTCACCAGAAATGAATTACTGAGTATACCTTGGATGCCTTGCAACGCGCTGTTCAGAAGAGATTTCCAGCCCCTCAAACTGTTACAGATTTATGGACAGCCCTGTATGATTCATGGTATCAGTTCCCTCCAACAGAACTTCAGACATTAATCGAGTCCGTGCCACGTCGTGTTGTTGCGAGGCCCTACACAATATTAGGCAGGTGTACCAGTTTCTTTGGCTCTTCGGTTTATACTTCTCCTCTCGGACATAGTTTTCGTTGTTTATCTTTGCTTTAAGGAAGTTCATTATCACAACTATTTTTTCCATTTGCATCTTTGTCCATTTCAGTTGCTCCAGTAACAGCAGCCTGTGCAATTCACTGGTACTGAGCAGCTTTGCTCACCTGTTTCTGGCAAACATTTTGCCTTCTTTAGAGACCGTAGTCAAAACACCATTGTACTTTTTGCTCTTTGTTTCGACTGTAATACAAGTAGCTCGTTGTAGACGATCAGCAGTTTTATATTTTTTCATAAATAAAATAATTCAAAATCCTCCCTTTTGTTTTAGAGCTGCAATTTGTTATTTTCTTCTATATCGTCTTTTAAGAATTCCCCTCTCAGTTACATGCTCCTCTTCATTATCTCCGTCGTCATGGCAATCGTGTATATTGTCTTCAAAAGCTTCACGCTGTAGATGTTTCACAACATTTATCAGCAAGCTATAATTGGAACATTTGATGAGGCACCTCTACACACATAGTGCAAACTAGGAAACTACCTTTTCAGCTGACCAAAACAACGCTCTAGAAGGACCCTAAAAAGCTTGTTGAATGATTTGTGAGTCTCCTCTGTTGGGTTACGATAGAGAGTCATCAGCAAGGGCTCTAGCCTGTAGCCCCCGTCACCCAAAACAAGAATGTTCTTAAAAACACTTAGCACCTCCCGAACATTGAATTTCTCCATATTCGATTGTCTTGTACTGACCCGGGCCGGCTAGCTGGTGCACTGTTCCTTTACATTGCATGTAACATGCACACACTAGCTTAACCGCTTCTATTGATATATTCGTCGCCATACTGCATGGTACAGGACTTACACCCACAGTACTTGGAAATTACATTTTTCTAGCCACTCGTTTCTTGCGACAATCAGATCACGTTGTGATGACGGAAATTTCGTCCACAAGTCAGCTTTTTCCATTATCTTTTCAGAAACACAGCTCACTGTTTTACTCTCCGTAGTTTGATGAGTCCCCGTTTCTTCTGCTGTGCTGCACTGGAATTCTGACGACAGCGCTCCAACTCTTCTTTCCTCTGTGTCTGGCGGAATGTGATTCGCAATCCATTCAACAATTTCTTCGTTTAAATTATATAGAGTTTTATAATTCTATCCGGGTGGACATCGACGTTCTCTGTAGCATTTTCCACGGCGTAAAACATGCTGCTATTTGACTCATACCTGCACTCTGCAGACATGAGCATACTACAGACCAGCCTTCATATTTTGGAAGCCGTTCTTTCTAGAATGAAGTCATAGCTTTTGTTTATTCATATAGTTTATCTAATGCCGAAGCCAGAGCTCAAGGTTAAGGAAAAGCTTCTTTTTCTGTTTTGTCCCCAGAAGATAGAGCTCTTTCTTCATGTTTTATTCATAAATTCCACAGCTTAAGAAAACAAGGAGTTAGAAAACACGGAAATTAATAAAGGTTAAAAGTTGCCTTTTGTGACGACGAGCAACTGTCCTTGTGGTATCTAACAGCTAAGAGAGGACTTGAGATAGAAGAACTGCACAGACATATAAGTATGTGGCATTGCCATGTAGACCAAACTTGCTAAACGTAAGTTCTGGATGATAAATGCTCAAAACATTCACAGTCTACATATTTCCTTCCTTGTTTTTCGGCCTCTTTTTTCCGCAGTTGCAGATACACAAGTTGTATAGGTTAGTTACCGTATTTTGCAACTGTATTGAAAGTCTAATTAAGACCAGACGCGTTTCACTTTATTCTAAAGCATCTTCAGTGACCAGGTTTTATTTGTTGTTTGCTTCACTCTTCTTGTCCTTCCACGTGCATGTGTTAGGTTTTCAGCACATATCACTTTCACTGCAGTAAATATATTCACGTTTCTATGTTGGGAAGAATCATTGTCATCTCGCCGTTGTTTAATCACCATTTGATCTTTAATGACAATTACTAATCAACTTTTTAACCGTATTTGCAAGACCCTGGAAAAAAAAAGAATTGCCTGACATAGCCAATAATCTTACATTGCAGGTAATCAGACAAATAGTTATGATATTTTAGCAAATCGTTGCAAATGAATGCTGGAATAGTCCGTCCCACAACGTCCCCGCCAATTTGTCCACTCTTCTCGACCTCTTGCAATACTACTGTTTCGTCTTTGACGACTTCTGTATCGAAGGGACGTTCAACACTAATCTTGATTACTTTAATTAATACTAGTTGAGTGCTGGGTATGAATTATTCCAATCTCTTATTAGTCCATGCCCTCCTTCTTCCTTTCTCTGTCTACCTCCAACCCCTCTCCGTCCATCCCCTCCATCCCTCTCTCTGTCCACCTCACTCTCCCTGCTACCAACTATCTATCTTCTTCAGTCCATCTCTCTCTCTCTCTCTCCATTTCTTCTCCCCCCTCTATCAGCCTGTGTTCCTCCCTCTCTGTTTGTTCACTTCCTCCTCCCCCTTTAATTCTATTTCCTCCTCCCCCTCTCTTTGTCCATATCCTCTACCCCCTCTCTCTGACTTTTTCTCCTTCCACTCTCTGTTCATCTCATCCTCTTTCCTTCACTTTCTCCTCCTTTCTCTCTCCATCTCCTCTTCTTTCTTTTCTCTGTCCAATTCCTCCTCTCCCCTCTCTCTGTCCATTTCGTTCTCCCCCCTCTCTCTCCCCCTATCTGAATCCATCTCCTCCTTCTCCCTCTTTGTGTGTCCATCTCCTCCCCCCCTCCTTTGTCTCTCCACGTTATCACACTCGCCCCAATTGGATGCTGGTCGTTCCTACTCCCATAGTATTTCTTCCCAGATCTTGACTAATGTGTGCCAAGTTTTGTTGAATTGTTCCAGAGGTTTAGGATGGGCTGTTTACTCGTGGCTTTCCCCTTGAACGCACATTCATATATTGTTCACATTCATTTAACATATTTCACACGTAATTCTACACATATTTCATCTGTATCTCCAGCGAAATCCGCCGTGCAGTTTCATTTTCGTGCAGCTTAATGTTTATGATGTCGTTTCTCCTTAAGTATGTGCTGTTCAAAAATATAATTTTGCAAGTTCATCCAGTGGTATATGTGGCTACTGTCTGAATATAGGTAGTATTAACGAAGTAAGAACGTCATGCGGGATGCGGCAGGTTTACACTCACCTCAGTGTCATATCTCCTGAACTACGAGTATATGTCGTACAATGAATTTTTTTTGTCGGTAAATTCAGTGGCATATGTGGATGGTCTCTGCGCAAAGTGTTGCGAATAGAGTGGGTAGGAAGAAGCAATAAATTTAAACACCTTGCATGAAGCGGCAGCTTTTCATGCATATCGGTATTTATGACGTCATATCTCCCGAACTACGTGTCTTATAGAGATAGAATCTTGTTCGTATATTTAGTGATATATGTGGATACTGTCTGAAAAATTTGTCGCAAATGCAGCCAGTTGTAAAGAAGTAATAAATTAACATGTCATGCTTTATGCGGCAGTTTTACTGCATGAACAGCGAAAATGTAATAAGCGATAAACTTTTTTCTTTTATCATTTTGTAGGTGTTGCTAGCGAGAAAAGTTTTCACAAAAGTTTCGTAAAGGTTTGAAATTATGTTGAAACTTTGTAACGAGTCACTAAGTACACTGATTCACAAATACTGCCTTCCACTTCCCCGCGTCGTGGGCTACAATGCCTTTTCATCCCCCCCCCTCCCCCACAGATAGGTAGGTGGTTCTTATCCCCCCAACGATGATTTCCAGACTGTAAATGATATGTATACCGAGTTTGGCTGAAATCGATGTAGTGCTTTAGGAGGAGATATGGAACATACATACCTATATACGTAAATTCATTTTTATATATATAGTATGTATGGATATAATAATTATCATAACGAAAACTGCTAGCAACCTGTCATATCCATCTACATAATATTTGTGTATACAGATTTCTCGATTTTTTTCTTTCACGAAATTTAGCACAACACGTATTTCCATAATATTTTAACGATGGACTAACTTTCCTTAGTTCTTTACTTCACTGAAAATTAACGTTAATTCAGTGTATAACGTGTCTCATTTATCTTTATCACACCAAATAACTTTTTACCCAGAATCACTATGAAAATTGTATCAAGCAAATGTCGTTTAACTACCAGGGCAACATTAACCAGCGTGATTACCTTCCCTGAAATTTTGTTCGTTACGAAGGTACGAATAGCAGCACATACTTTTCTAAATTCTGCACTATATTTTTGATTCAGTAATCCGGTTCCTTTCCTCAAGTCCTTTTCAGAAACGTTGTGCAGTGCACCAAAGAGTTAACAGCAAACAAATGGAAACACAAAGTAAACGTGCACCGGTCATTTACTTAGACTGCCTTCAGTTGAAAGTACTCGAATATGGTGTACAATGAGTACCAACGAAGAGAAGCTACTGCGATGTTATAAGTGTGGAACCGGCCGCTGTGGCCGAGCGGTTCTAGGCGCTTCAGTCCGGAACCGCGCTGCTGCTTCGGTCAAAGGTTCGAATAAGGGCCTCGGGCATGGATGTGTATGATGTTATTAGGTTAGTTAGGTTTAAGTAGTTCTAAATCTAGGGGACTGATGCCCTCAGATGTTAAGTCCCACAGTGCTTAGAGCCATTTGAACCATTTTTCCGGTGTGGACTGTAATTATGGCTTGGTGGCGAAACTTGGTAGATTTTCTAATTCGTTAATGCTTATCGCTGGAAAAAATTTAGTTCCAATTTTGTCCAACAAGTGAAAATCTGGCGCTGTACAGCATCTCGTCAACGTCTTCGGTGTTCATGCTGAACAAACTGTGCAAGCAGGGTTAATAATAAAATTAACATCTTGCCTGTCTCACTTGTTTGACTTTTTCTGCGCACGTCCTGTTTCTGATACATTACATGTGGAAATATTTCTATCGTCTTTTTTGCGTTCACAACGCCAGATTTGCATTTGGTGCGTAGAAAAAAGTTACATAATTACCCAGCTTAAGTCGATTGCGCATTAATGCATTAAGATATCTACCAAGTTAGGTGCCATACGATGATTACAGCCCACACTGGACCTCTGTGGGTAGCTACATTTTAATTACGAGGGTTGGAACGTAAATAGTGGAAACTATTTATTCACAACCGATACAAAAGAGTTACATGTTTACGCCTGTTACTGTCCTTCACAGTAGTCACCAGCGTTGTGTAGAAACAGTTGCCAGCAATGTGGAAGGCGTAGTATACCGTTAGCAGAGCCTGTCGTGTTGATGGTGCGAATGGAGCGGCCTACTACCTGTCGAATCTCTGGAACAGTTCTGAAGCGAATGCCATGAAGTGGTTCCTTCACCTTCGGAATCAAATCAAAGTCACAAGGACTTAAGTCCGGGGAGTATGGTGGATGGTACAGTACTTCCCAGTCCCATCGACCGAGCAGAGAAGCCACAGCCAGCGCTGTATGCGCCCGTGCATTGTCGTGTAAAATGACGAGTGGGTTGCGCAGAAAGTGTCGCCGCTTCTTTCGCAAAGCTGGTCGCAAGTGATACTCCAAAAACGAACGGTAATACTGTGCAGTGACGGTCTGCCGTGCAGGAACGTAATGTGTTAGGATAACACCATCACAGTCGTACACTAGAATCACCATAACTTTAGACCGGTCCATTCGCACCATCAACAGAACAGGTTCCGCTAACGGTATGCTACGCCTTCCACATCGCTGGCAACGGGTTCTACACAACGCTGGTGACTACTTTGAAGAACAGTGACAGGTGCAAACATGTAACTCTTTTGTATCGGTTGTGAATAAATAGTTGCCACTATTTAAGTTCTATCCCTCGTATAACCACCCTGTAGAATTACTGCTCATATGTGGAGTTTTCTTATCTTTGATATGAACTTATATGAATAGTGTGACGATTCGTAAAGTGCAACTAATCTCTCCATTCAGATCAGATCATCAATTAATCTTAGAGTCGAACTGAATATTATCTTGGAAACTTGGGTATATCGAAGTAATTTATGTGCGCTAGAGAACCTATGGTTCCCGCAGACGTCATCCGTGCTATTTATTGCCCGCGCATGGCGTTTGAATTCACGGGACGCGTTTGAAACGTATCTAGGAGTATGAAATTGGAGGGTTGCGAATAGTGCAAACTCGGTCCGAGCCGGCCACAAATTGCATGCATGAAAGAAAACATGATGCCTGAGAAGTTGTATTCGTTACTCAGTGTCACTGGAAACTTGACCCGCAGGAAATAAGATATGAGCGGAATTCTAAAACTATCGAGTCGGCACGAACTGCATGCGGTTAAGAATCACGTAGAATCACTCCGACGCCACTGAGGACCTCGAATTGGAGAAATACGGAAACTACCGACTCGACCCGAGCCGACACGAACTGCGTGCCGGGAAGGAAACATACGAGTAACGAACTGTTTTAGGCAGTAGTGGTACTTCGATCCAAGTGCTATACTCGTTACTCAATAATGAAAACATACGATATCAAACAGCTCTGCATCGAATAGGACCATGCCTAGTAAAGCACTGTGGTATTCAAACCAACGTTCGGGTTGATGACAGCCTTACCCTCTTTCTGATGGGCAGGCACTCGAAAAAAGAAGTGATTTATGTCACGAACATCGGTTTAGGAAACTTTGAGCACTTTCTAGGCGGAAACTACGAATATTCTCTGTCCCCATCCCCCTCACTGCCCCCTACTTGTATACCCCATAAGAATCGTGCAGTTAATTGTAGATAAATGCTACAGGCAGTCATTCTTCCCATGCTCCATCCGGGGACCATAAAAAGTATCCTCTGATATACAATTCATAATGATTCCTGGAGAATAGATGCAGAAGTAGTTTCAGATGCAAGGTCTGTCAATGCCTAACAGAGTCAGGTATAACTCTTCCGTCTGTCTGGGATTAACTGCTGACAGCTGTTCATTTACAGTGCCTCCACTCTCTCTCAGTCAGTTGATTCTCAATGAAACGGTGAGGTGACATACCATATATAGTAACGAGGAGAATATCTTTACACGATAATACAATTACGATTGGTGCAGGGTGAGATTGAGACACCTGTTGTAAGGCTGCTGCTAATAATGTGAAGAGTTTACAGCCTCAATGCAATTAGCAGTGAATGTGACGAGGAGTGGTGTTGGGAGAGGCACTGCAGGCTGTACCAGAAGAAGAGGCGTGTAAGGGAAGCGACGACGCGAGCTCAGAGGTCACGGTTTGCCCGATAGCAGCGTGTGTCGTAGAGATAGAGGGCAGCTTAGCTAGGGTCTGAACCAGGACAGCCGCCATGACGGTGCATCAGGGCAATGTCGCAACTAGTCTCTCCAGAAAATTCGTCTTTAGCAACCTTAATTTTGTCATCTGTTACAAATTATGTCACAGATTAAGTTTTGATACATTTCTAGCGTATAGGAAGCAGGATCAGCAACGGTATTTATAATTCACGAATGACAACGCTTCATTGCCGACGCTGTGGTTTAGACGCTCGACTCATATGGCACAGGAGCTATATATTGATTAAGTATTCCGTGAGTATCAGGCAAAAAAGGCGATTCCTTTCTCTCTCCTAGTCACTAATATTTGATTTTTAATGACAAGTATGTAGAAGGCATGTTAAACTTAGTCTTCATTTTCTTCGTCAGTACACGCATAACTCTTTCACACTCCCCGCACTGTCCAACACGACGGATTAATTACATTTCAGTGCAACCACATTTGCCGTCCCTAACGGTTTGTATAATATGATATCTAAATATAAATTAGATACAGAGATATGAAACCAAAGACCAATCAGTATTGTGTAAATGGCTTTATTTTCCAAACCATGTATTCTGAAGTGCCCCTTCATCCGTAGGAAATCAATATCTGCTAAGAGAACTTTAGTACACGGCATGATAATTGCTAAGGAACAATTTACACTTGCTGAGGAACAACTGCCAATTGCTACAAAACAAGCGACTATTGCTACGGAACACTCGACCGATAACAGTAAAAGGGAATGTAGAGGGCGGGGCATGTTAACTTCGTCGAAGTCTGTACACGGATGCTGTGTATGCATTTGACAGTTCTTGCACGGTGTTTCGCGAAGGTTGTTATGGAACCGATTAGTGTAGCATTCTGTGTGGTGCGGCAACATGTCTGCAAGGCATCATTTGAGAGGTAAAGATGACGGAGGAGCATTTGGACGCTCGAAGCAGGTCAAAGTGTCGCTGCTGTGGCCACAGTAACGGGTGTTTCATCTCGCGTCTAGGAACGAGTACTGAAGGTGGAACTGATATGTGAAACCGTGCCGGAGACCAAGACACTGCAAGAGCATCGATACGTAGCCCTAGTGGCAAAAACGAGCAGACGCCTCATTCCTAGGCAGACCTTGCAACCGCTATTGGTACACGCGTCTCTGCCAGAACCTTCTCGCGGCGATTAAATCAGGCTGGTGTATACGCTCAGAATCCTGTGAAATCATCCCCCTTCAACCACGCCATCATCGAGAAAGAGGTCGTTTATGTACTGAGCATGTTGGTTGGGGTCAGCAACAGTGGTCCATAGTAATGATGTCCGACAAATCCCGTTTCACTGTGGAAAGTGATTTGACCTGCTTCGAGCGTCCAAATGCTCCTCCGTCATCTTTACCTCTCAAATGATGCCTTGCAGACATGTTGCCGCACCACACAGAATGCTACACTAATCGGTTCCATAACAACCTTCGCGAAACACCGTGCAAGAACTAACTAACTAACCTAAGGACATCACACTCATCCATGCCCAAGGCAGGATTCGAACCTGCGACCGTAGCGGTCGCGCTGTTCCAGACTGTAGCGCCTAGAACCGCTCGGCCACTCCGGCCGGCTAACACTAGTCAACAGCCGGTTTGCCTCTGGGATGTGATACATCAGCTAGTATGTATTTTGGTGTGTAGAACCCGAATATACCTTTCAAAATGTTCTAGCACTTACCATTTTTGAGTTTATAATTTTTTTTTATTTTTTGTGTTCAGTATTTCGCTTTATGCTGTTTTGATGTTTAATTGTTTGTTTTTCATTTGTAGAGGAGAGCTTGAAGACCTACAGATCGTCAGTAAATGGTTGGTGTGGTAATCCAGTGGTGTGAAAGAGATCCTCAGTCAGTGTTTCCTGTGAAAGATGTGCAAACTTTCTGTGTTTAAAACTTACACTAACAAAAAAGGCAACTAGTAAATCTCGTTGCTGTTAAACCACCCCGACAGCTTTTGCTAAGTGTGTGGGAAATTGACTCCAAAAGCCCCCCAAAAAAACCAATCACTGATTTGGTTAAGGAGGCATATAAATTGTATTTTGATTGTCGTGTTGGGTCGGCCGTGGTGGCCAAGCGGTTAAAGGCGCTACAGTCTGGAACCGCGCGGCCGCTACGGTCGCAGGTTCGAATCCTGCCTCGGGCATGGATGTGTGTGATGTCCTTAGGTTAGTTAGGTTTAAGTGGTTCTAAGTTCTAGGGGACTGATGACCTTAGAAGTTAAGTCCCATAGTGCTCAGAGCCATTTGAACCAATTGTCGTGTTGGTGATCAACATAAAAATTTTGCACCTCATATTGCCTGCATAACGTGTACTACAACCTTAACCGAGTGGCTGAAAGGAAAACGCCGAGCCTTGCCATTCACTGTTCCGATGGTGTGGTGTGAGCCTCAAGACCATTATTCAGACTGTTACTAATGTCTTAAATAAAGTATCTAAATGTATCTTTAGTGCATTTGCCTGTGCCCCATGATGAGGGGTTGCCTGTTCCTAACTAGAAAGCCACGGAACCAGATACCATGTCAAGTGAATCAGAAAGTATTGCCCTCAATATCATGATACTTCACCTCAGCTCTTTAATCAAAAGGAAGTGAACGATTTGGTTCGCGATCTAAAACTTTCGAAACAGCAAGCTGAACTCTTGGGGTCGACACTGCAACAACAGAATCTTCTAGCTCCAGGGACTAAAATTTCCTGTTTCAGGTCAAGAGGTGCATCTTTCGCTCAATATTTCGATATGCAGAATTCAGTGTGTGTATGTAGAGATGTTAGTGGTCTGATGATGCAGCTAGGTGTACAACATAATCTACAGGAGTGGCGACTATTTATTGTCTCCAGTAAAACCAGCTGAAAGCAGTACTACTGCATACTAGCAATGCATTTCCATCGGTAAATTTGGCTTACGCAGTAGACATGGAAGAAACTTATGAAACCATGACTTTGCTGCTAGAGGCAATCAAATATAAGAATCATGAATGGCAGCTTTGCTGTGATTTAAAAGTTGTTGCACTCCTTACAGATTTACAGGCTGGATTCAGGAAATACTGCTGCTTTTTGTGCCTTGAGACAGCCGTGACACCAAGAACCACTACACAGTCAAGTAATGGCCTATAAGGAAGTCATATGTTCCTGGAAACGTAAATGTGAACAATACCCCATTGGTTGAGCCCGATAAAATCATTTTGCCTCCCCTTCATATCAAGTTGGGCCTTATCAAGAACTTTGTAAAAGCTTTGGATAAAGAAGGTGAGGCCTTCAATCACTTAAAAGAAAAGTTTCCCAAATTAAGTGAGGCAAATCTGAAAGGGGGTATATTTGTTGGACCACAAATAAGAAAATTGCTGAAAGATCCAACCTTAGATAACAAACTCACATATATCCAATTAACTGCTTGGTCTTCTTTTAAAGCAATTGTAAAGGGCTTTTTGGGTAACAGAAAAGACAAAAAGTATGTTACCATTGTGAATGATCTTTTGGACAACTATAAGATCATGGGGTGTAGAATGTCGCCAAAAATTCACTTTTTACATTCTTACCTTGATTTATTCCAGAAAAGTTTGAGAGCCATAAGCGATGGGCATGGTGAACGCTTTCACCAAGAAATTCTTACCATGAAACACCGTTACCAACGTCATTGGAACTATTCGTTGATGGGTGACTGCTGCTGGGGTCTTGTTAGGGAGACTGATGAAACGGAAAACAAAAGAAGAGCTCCGTCGTCGCATTTTTCAAAAACCAAAGACGATTAAAGATGGAAAATCTTCTGAAATAATTTGGACCTATTATTGGCATCATGCCCATATAGACATACAAAATAGTATTGATTTCAAACGCTCTGAATGTGTATTTTTGTTTGACTTAATTGTGTCAATTTTCGCTATTACCTTTTTTATTCTGCTATGTATCTAGGAAATGTGACGTCATAGAGAAAAACTGATTTTACCAGTGTATTCAACACCCCAAAATTAGGTAAATCCACCCATTTACAAACCACATGCAGAAAAAGTTTACATTTGTTAACTAGTGTAATTACTGGAACTCTTAAGTGTTTACGTACACGCTGATGATGTGAACGTGTACGAAGCTACATTGACATCTGACCATGTTGGGTGCTTCACCTTTGCGAACCAGTCGGCTTTGTACACTCTCTGTGCATCGCTAGGTCATGAAAACTGAGATCACTCAGTTTATGTGTTTCAGTTTGCTTTGCCACAGACACCAGTAAATAAATTTGTAGCACTGTAAAATAAATATATTTTTTCATCGAATAATTTCTTTTACATCTTCGTCTTGAGTAACAATTTATTAATTGTCATAACAGACAATTTGCTTTCACGAGTTCCATCTACATCTACGTCTGTAGTATGTAAACCACTGTAAGTTTGTGTGGCAAGGATACGTCCGATTGCACCACATATTATTTTGCCTTCCAGCTTTATTCGCCTATGGCTCACGGGAAGAATGATTGCTTTATTTGTTTATTTTATTTTTATTTATTTACTGACGTGTTTAACCAGACGAGATCAGGGCCGTCAGTTCCTCTCTTACATGTAACCAAGCATTCTGCATATTTTGCGCCATATTCATTAGGTTTAGTGTACATGATTACAGAACATTTAATAGTACTTATGGGATATTTCATCCGTTCTTGGAGGGGCGTAGACATATTAAGGGGGGTAGGACGTCAAACGGGCCGACTTGGAGCAGGAGAGGCATCACAGGACATTTTAATTTCCAGTGTCACAAATGAATTCATAAGACTTTGTCAGCATCACCAGGAACGATTCAGGATTCACACTCGCTTCAGTGGAAGTTCGAAAACATAACTAAATATTTTTTTTACGTGTGAAATTTCATCATTTTTTCACTTACTTATGGCTGCCTTTGTTGCTACGGGTACACTTTTCTTCATAAGTTAGAGAGATTCTTCGATGAATTTTGCACAGCATACATACCATACTTACAGGTGTATGAAACTCTAGAATTTATTTAATTTATGTAAAAACGAATGAGCTGTTATATTTTAAACTTCATGTTTAGAAAAAACACAAATTGTATAGTAAATTACTTTAATTTTTACCACAGTTTTTAATAGATGTGGAAAATTCTAGAGTTTCATACACCTTTAAGTATGATTTGTATGCCGTGCAAAATTCATCGAAGAATCTCTCTTACTTATGAAGAAAAGTGTACCTATAGCAACAAATTCTGCCATTAGTAAGTGAAAAAAATGATGAAATTTCATATATAAAGAAAATTATTTCGTTATGTTTTCGAACTTCCACTGCTATGCGTGTGAATTATGAATCCTTCTTGGTCATGCTGACAAAGTTTTATGAATTTATTTGTAAAAGTATAAACAGTGGAAATTAAAATGTCCTATGGTGCCTCTCCTGCTCCAAGTCGGCCTGTTTGCCGTCCTACCCCGCTTAAAAACTTGAAAACTCAGTATTAATATTTCACAATAATATGTACTTAATAGGACATTATGAAAAGGCTTTCGGTTTCCTACCCCATCATTAGGTATCTTAATATTGAACAGACAGTCCACACAACTTCAGCGAGAGTTCATAGCTGCACAAAGATTATTTTTCAAAGATATTTGTCATTTTACGACTATATCGATACAAAAAAAACCGTAATGTAATATCCAAAGAGGCTGTGAACAAATAAATCTTACATTAATTTATATTCAGAGATTAAAAGCATATGAATGTATCAGCCAAATATGTTGTACAAGTGAGTAATGGTGTAGTGTAAGTTGGCTGTTTAGGTTTTTATGTTGGTAATGCCACGTAGTGCTCTGTATTAAAATCTCTGCTGCGCTGGGTGCAGTCTGTGGCTGGCTATATTCATTGTTGAAATATTCGCTATTGTAGTGTTGGGCAGTTGGATGTGAACAGCGTGTAGCGTTGCGTAGTTGGAGATGAGCCGCCAGCAGTGGTGGATGTGGGGAGAGAGATGCCAGAGTTTAGAGATATTGATATGAGCGGATGATCTGGACGTGTGTCTGTCAGAAAAAGGAAATTTGGCAAACTGAATTTCATGAATTGATATATATTTTATGACTTTTGAACATTATTAAGGTAAATGCATTGTTTGTTCTCTATCAAAATCTTTCATTTGCTAACTATGCCTATCAGTAGTTAGTACCTTCAATAGTTAGAATCTTTTATTTAGCTGGCAATGTTGGCGCTCGCTGTATTGGAGTGGTTCGAGTAATGTAGATTTTTGTGAGGTATAGGTATAGGTTACTGCTAGTCAGGGCCATTCTTTTGTAGTGATTATTATTGAAAGTCAGATTGTATTGCGCTAAAAATATTGTGTGTCAGTTTATTGATGATCAGAATAAGTAAAAAGAAAACTGTCTGAGTACGTTGAGTTTTACTCAGCCCTTTCTGTATCAAATAACGTAAGAGTTTTACCAGCACAGTCATTTATAAATTTGGCAAAGGGGACGTTACAGTAGACTACTATGTTACATGGACAAACCGGCAAAAGGCCGAAAAAAGCGGTGGTTGGGGAGGGGGGCGGTGGAGGGGGAGCCACGCATGAATAACAGTATGTTCTGTATCAAATACAAACAAACGAACAGTATAATTTGAGGACGAAGATTCAATCTTTTCACTGCTGGGCCATATCGTATCGATTCCTTTAATCTGCTAGTAACATCAATGTACAGACTCATAGTCGCAACCAACTGATCTGCCAAAGATGGTCTCCAAGATAATATGGCAATCTGTCGATAGCGTATCTCATGAACATTATTACATAGTTTGCTGGAACGTCGATTAGCGATAGCCAAATCTTACATTCTAAAATACATTGTATGTAACATTTTCTACAACATCAAAAAGGTACAAACCCATTTACACTAATGTGAATAATATTTATATATAGTGAGATAATGTGATCTGTGTACATTTCCGTCAAGCAGCCTCAATTCTGATCATTTGTTTCAGAGTTTGACGCAGGGAAACCTGGCTATACACATTAATGGTTTGAGGATGTGATATGAGGACGACAGGAGGAATTGCTTCAGTTCCTCGTTGAAATTAACAGGGCATTGAATTGTGCGCAGAGCGCAGGACAACTTGTTGCAGAAGCGGACGTCAGCAACAAAGAGGGACTTTGCGAATGCTTCTTTTAATGAATAGAAAAAGCTATGGTACTAGATAAGTGAGGCCTAATGTTCCGATTATACGAGATGAGAAGTACTTAATCTTCGACGCAATTTACTTGGGTGCTTGTGCACTGAGAATCCTATCAAGTAAACATGTCGTAGTCACGTAAATTGTCTGGTCCCAAACAACATATCGGGGGTATGGTGCACTGATATGGTCAAATAGACGGATGTTGCAGATGCAATGCACAGAAACATTCATGGTTAGTTGTTATTGTCAAGTGTTCCCTCTACTCGTGCCGTGTTGGGTTACGCCGCAACACTGGAGGTTCGGTAGAAAGACTGATCGCTCGAGTTTACGTTTCTCAATCTCTGGAAATACGTTCCGAAACTTTTTAAGGCCATAGAGGCAAGCGTAAGTTTTCTTCCATGCGGAGATAGCTGTTTACGCCCAGAGATGCTCTTGCAACGTTGCAGATTTTAATAAGGCATTGGAATACCGCCGTTGTTCGCGTAAGTCAGAACTTATTGATTTCTGATGCATCTGTGTGCGTTGCAATCAGTGAAATCTTGTCCTCGCAGTTCATACGAGGGTGGTATGTTTAGCATTTGAACAATTGTTGATAGGTTTTCGCGAGATAGTTGTCTCTCTTCAAATGTCTGGGAGTTCAGGTTTAGCATAAATTCCGGGGAGCTCTCTCGTGGGTCAAATAAACCTTTCTTCATTCGTGCTGCCCTTCCCTTCTTTGTAAACCTACATCTACATGTATGCTCTGTAAACCACATTTTTTTTGGCCTGGCAGAGAGTTCATAGAACCTTCTTCACAATAATTCTCTACTATTCCAACCTCGAAAAGCGCGCGGGAAAAACGAACACTTATCTCTCTCCGTGCGACCTCTGATTTCCCTTATTTTATTATGACGATCGTTTTTCCCTGTGTAGGTAGGAGTCAACAAAATATTTTCGCATTCGGAGGAGAAAACTGGTGTTTGAAATTTCGTGAGAAGATTCCGCCGCAACGAAAAACGCCTGTGTTTTAACGATGTCCACCACAAACCCTGTATCATGCCAGTGACACTCTCTTCCCTACTTCGCGATAATGCAAAACTTGCTAATCTGAGCCATCTCGATGTACTCCGTTAATCCTGTCTGGTAAGGATCCCACACCGTGCAGCGGAACCCCAAAAGACGGACAAGCGTAGACTCTTTAGTAGATCTGTTGCATCTTCTAAACTGTTCTGCCCATAAAGCGCGATCTTTGATTCATCTTCCCCACAACGTTTTCTGTATGTTATTTCTAATTTAAGTTCTCGTAATTGTAATTGTAATCCCTTGGTATTTAGTTGAAAATATAGCCTTTAGATTTGACTCATTTATCATGTAACAGAAGTTTAACCGATTCATTTTAGCACTCATGTGGATCATCTCGCACTTTTCATTATTTACGGTCTATCACCAATTTTCGCACCATAAAGTTATCTTTTCTAAATTGTTTTGCGATTTGTTGTTATTTTCTGATGTCTTTACTATACGACTAGACACTAAACAGCAGCATCACTGCAAACAACCTAAGACAACTGCTCAGATTGTCACCTAAATCGTTTATACAGATAAGGAATAACAGAGAGCCTGAAACATTACGCCGAGGAACGCCAGAAATCACTACGAACTGTGACCTCTCTGAAAGGAAACCATGAAGCTAGTCACATAACTTAGACGATATTGAGTAAGCACGCAATTTGACTACAAGCCGCTTTTGAGGTAGGTCTCAAAAGCCTTCTGGAAATCTAGAAATACGGAATCGGTCAGAAATCCCTTGTCAATAGCACTCAACACTTTGTGTGAGCAAAGAGCTAGTTGAGCTTCACGCTCAGTATCATCTGTTAGTCCTATTTCGTATGGGTTCGACATCCTTCTTCTTCTTCTTCTTCAGCAATCGTTCAATTAGTTGACTGCTCTCCACCCAGAACTATAAGAAGCTTATGCATTTATGCAGAATTAAATATTCCTGCATTATGTATAGCTTGTTTTTAAGATGCCACACATGGTCTTCTTCAAGCTATTTTCCCTTGTAATGTGCGTTCTGGAGCAGCGGTTCAAACCCGGGGATAACTACCCTTGAAGGGCAAACTCAGATTTTCTGAGGGATAAAAACGAAAAGGGTTTGCTTGTGTTTCGATCGTGGAACAGGTAAATGAGTTAATTGACAACATGACACAACAGTAACTACATAAGGGCACTGTAATGCTCTACACAATATTATTATTATAGTGGCCAGACACAAAGCATCTACACCCTGAAGTTTCTCAGTTTCTGCCAGTGCAGAAGTAAAGAGTCCAACAAACAAGTGATTTACAAACAGTAAGTATAGTACACACATTTTAACTTAGTTGATATGAAGTGGGTATGTAGGTGAAGCAGTTGCCGCTATGGAGAGGAGTAGCGCAGAGAAAATATGTTCTGTAACAAGTGTCCACCCTCACAGTGGATAGTTAGCTTTCTTATTCGCGAAGGAGTTGTAGCAGTCGCATTCCACCGAGAACTGCTTCATCATTCATTGTAGAAACACGCCGCTTACTCTCTCTCTCTCTCTCTCTCTCTCTATCTCTCTCTCTCTCTCTCTCTCTCTCTCTCTCACACACACACACACACACACACACACACGGAAAAGGATTGTGGTATCCAAGATTTATGGACTGAAAGTAGATTTTTGGATATGATAACAGTTAAAATAAAAACACGGGACTGAATGGATTTGGAACATGATTTATGATCTGTAGTGACTGAGAAACACTCAAATATAAAAGGTTGTTAGACACGAGCAATACCAATCGCCTCATTGACTCATTAGTCGGTGGCTTAATAAAACACAATAACTAAGTACAATTCACCTCTTGTCATTTTAGAAATAAAATTGGTCAAAGAAAATTCTTTCATCCGAATGTGGTGCTAAAGTTGGTGAAGTTAGTATGACCTTTGGTTCATACTACTACTGATGCAATAGTAAATGTCGTATTCAAGGCCACTGACGACACATGTCAAGGTCTCCCCAGGGAGGGGATGGGAGTTCTGCAGTGGACCACGGAAGTATATTGCACCTTTTAATCTATTACCCCTAAAACGCAAGTTTGGTACTTCCCTGTCTCGATATAAAATTTCGAGGTGTGTTATACACTTTAGCAAGATCCAGGTTTGAGGGACAAAAACGTTTCCCCAGATAAAATATGTCGCTTATGTATATGATGCATATCGTTAACTTTACCTGCTTCCTCCTACACTGCCGAGCGGGGTAGCCGCGCGGTCGTAGGCGCCTCGTCACGGTCCGTGCGGCTCCCCCCCCCCCCCCCCACCCCCTGTCCCCCTCGGAGGTTCGAGGCCTCCTTCGAGCATGGGTATGTATGTTGCCCATTTTGACAATTTTTTTGAATCGAGTTAATCGTTGCTGGTAAGTTCTTTATGGTATTGCATAATTTAAAATCATCGCCTTACTGTCTAAACAATTTCCGTTCCACAAATTAATGCCTTTTATTCCCGAACGTACACCGCACTCACACTCGCGATCGTCTCTTTAAGAAAGCTCAGGCTAGGCTAATTCACTTACGCGCAAAGCAAATGGCGGGCGGCAAGCAACAATCTTCTAATGTAGTGGGGCTTCCCTGTCAGCGATGCTAACTCGCTGGATCAGAGATGAGTGAGGGTAAGGCCTGGCAAAGGATCGATATCTGGACCCTTAAATCCCCTCATTAAATGTTTCCAAAATCCGCAAGAGTTAAGGTTCAAATGGCTCTGAGCACTATGGGACTTAACTTCTAAGGTCATCAGTCCCCTAGAACTTAGAACTACTTAAACCTAAGTAACCTAAGGACATCACACACATCCATGCCCGAGGCAGGATTCGAACCTGCGACCGTAGCGGCCGCGCGGTTCCAGACTGTAGCGCCTTTAACCGCTTGGCCACAACGGCCGGCTCAAGAGTTAAGGTTTTTCGGAAATAACTAAAGAGCCAAAGAAACTGGTACACCTGCCTAATATCGCGTAGGGCCCCTGCAAGCACGCAGAAATGCCGCAACACGACGTGGAATGGATTCGAACAATGTCTGAAGTAGTGCTGGAGGGGACTGATGCCATGAATGTCCGTAAATCCATAGGAGTACGAGGGGGTGGAGATCTCTTCTGAACATAGGTTGCAAGGCATCCCAGATATGTTCGATAATGTTTATGTCTGGGGAGTCTGGTGGCCAACGGAAGTGTGTAAACTCAGAAGTGTGTTCCTAGAGCCACTTTGTTGCAATACTGGACGTGTGGGGTGTCAACTTGTCCTTCTGGAACTGTCCAAGTCATCGGAATACACAATGGACATGAATGGATGCAGGTGACAAGACAGAATGCTTACGTACGTGTCACCTGTCAGGGTCGTATCTAGACCACCCCACCATTACAGAGCCTCCACCAGCGCAAACAGTCCCCTGGTGGTATTCAGGGCCCATGGATTCATGAGGTAGTCTCCATACCCGTAAACGTCCAGCCACTCGACACAATTTGAAAAGAGACTCGTCAGACCAGGCAACATGTTTCCAGTCATCAACAGTCCAATGTCGGTGTTGACGGGTCCAGGCAAGCCGTAAAGCTTTGTGTTTCGTTGAATGGTTCGCACGCTGACATTTGTTGATGGCCCTGCATTGTAAGCTGCAGCAGTTCACGGATGGGTTGCACTTCTGTCACGTTGAACTATTCTCTTCAGTCGTCGTTGGGCCCGTTCTTGCAGGACCTTTTCCTGGCCGCAGCGATGTCGGAGATTTGAAGTTTTACCGGATTCCTGATATTCACGGTATACTCGTGTAATTGTCGTACGGGAAAATCTCCAAATGGTCGCTACCTCGGAGATGGTGTGTCCCGTCGCTCGTGTGCCGACTGTGGTTCAAATGGCACTGAGCACTATGGGACTTAACTGCTCAGGTCATCAGTCCCCTAGATCTTAGAACTACTTATACCTAACTAACCTAAGGACATCACACACATCCATGCCCGAGGCAGGATTCGAACCTGCGACCGTAGCGGTCGCGAGGTTCCAGACTGTAGGGCCTAGAACCGGTCGACCACTGCGGCCGGCTGTGCCGACTATGACACGACGTTCAAACTCATTTAAGTTATGATAACGTGCCATTGTAGCAGCAGTAACCAATCTAACAACTATCCCAGACACTATTTGTCTTATATAGGCGTTGCCGAACACAGCGCCGTATTCTGCATGTTTACATATCTCTGTATTTGAATACGCATGCCTATACCAGTTTCTTTGGCGTTTCGATGTATAGGAAAACTCTCCCAATTTGATGAGCAGAAGTAAAGAAAAAACAAATACTCAAATTATAATGGACGTATCCAAGAAATAGAAATCTAAGGATCGCAATGTCACCGTCGTTTTCATATTGATTGTCTGAATGTCAGTATCTTGAAAGAGCACACACATTCTATTCATCTATCCCTACCAATTCATAATAATTACAAAGTTTGTTTATGGATGACACAAAATATTTAAGAAAAATCACGATTTTTATAATCCTACGTAGTTTCAGACCAATTAAAAATCTCTTGGATTCCTATTTTAAAAAGTGCAAGAAGTAACACATTAAATACTTATCTCAAAGGTAGAGAAACAGACATCAATGAAATTAGCAAAGCCTGCAAAAGGTTTACATTAAGAGTGAAGTATTTTTAAGCACTGTATGCAGAGGAATTAGTCTGCTGTCTTCTTAGCAGCCTTCCTAGTGTAACAGTTAAAAATTGAGTAAATATTAAAAACACATTCGACAACGTGATTTTTTTGAAAAACAGTGTGTTGCTAGAAAGTAATATCAGTTCGAAATGATTTTGCATTCAGTAGCACGTCTTTTCACTGATAACTTTACGCAGAAGGAGCACGCAATGCCACCACTTGACTGTTTAGTGATCTGCCAGTTCATCTTCCTGCATGCCACTTGTTCCGGCGCCACGTTGTGTAATTACAACTACGAGACAGCACACTGCTCGGCCCGACTGAGCAAAATCGTCGGCCACGCCCCACTGCAAGGTGTCCGACAGCTGGCGCCAGTTTCGCCGTCCCACTACTCTCCTCGCGTGCTGGCCGAAGCTCTGTAAGCTGTCGTAGACGATCGGCGCGCTATGCTCCGCTGTTTCCCTGCCACGGCTGAGTGCTGCATCCTTTCGACTTCGGCTCGCCCCATGTAACAGAAGCAAAATGCTAGGCAAGCAGTCAGCTTCTGTCAGATAGATTATGGCCGCTCGTACCTGCCACATGACCTAACAAGTGTTGAAAGTGCTGGGCCCACACGTTTCTTAACACTACTTCACTGTGCTTCATTGCAACAGTCTAAATGAGTTGCTGCATACATATTTAAAGCATACACAAGCACAACACTTCTTAGCCACATTCAATAACAACGTTAAGATAAACAAATTACACTATGTTTAAATGGTATATTTAATCCTAAACATATTGATACTGTTCCTTTGTGCATGACCCCGTTGATCAGACAAATTTTATAATCCTGTACTGCTGGAAGTGTGGTTTGATTTTCAAGACCTAGTGACAATCGTGAAAGTGCATCTAATACTACCTTTTGTGGAACCGATATATACTGTACATCAAAATGTTCTGGAGGGGCAAGCGTCTGTCTCATTAATCTGCCATGCTGAAGATTACTTTACAACATAAAGGATAGAGATTTATCATCTGTCGCTACAGCTGACTTTCGTTTGGCACAGTGTAAGAGATTTGCAGCAATAAGTCAAAAGCAAATATTTTCATGCCCCAGCAATTAATTATCGATCCCAACGCAATGCATTGCTGGCACAAAAAAATGTATTACCAGTCCCAAATAATGCTACTAGTTTAAGAGGTATTTATAGTACTAAATATAATCCAAATTTCTCAGACATATTATATCTATGTATTATTGGACCACAGACCTTGAGTAATAGTTACAGTGTGTTACATTTTAAATATGTCTTATGTCACTTGAATGATGAGTTCTGAGTAATACTGAATGATGTTTTGTAATAATGCATAAATGCTATGCCAATAATTTCTGTAATAATATTTTTGTTATACTCTATAAATGCTATGCCAATAATTAACTCTCATTTTGAATGATGACTTCTGAATAATACTGAATAATGTTTTATAAAAGTATATGAATACTTTGTGACTAGCCAGTGAATGCCACTGTTTCTTATATTTTAAATTTGTATTATGTCACTTACATGCTATTATATATGAATACCAGTAGCTTGATGCTACACTCATTAGCTCCTGTTTTGAATGATGACTTCTGAATAATGCATAAAAATGGTTTGTAACTGGCCAATGAGTGCCAATGATTACTACAACTAGATGAATTATGTTAATGCTGTTGTTGTGGTCTTCAGTCCTGAGACTGGTTTGATGCAGCTCTCCATGCTACTCTATCCTGTGCAAGCTTCTTCATCTCACAGTAGCTACTGCAACCTACATCCTTCAGAATCTGCTTAGTGTATTCATCTCTTGGTCTCCCCCTACGATTTTTACCCTCCACGCTGCCCTCCAATACTAAATTGGTGATCCCTTGATGCCTCAGAACATGTCCTACCAACCGATCTCTTCTTCTGGTCAAGTTGTGCCACAAACTTCTCTTCTCCCCAATCCTATTCAACACCTCCTCATTAGTTATGTGATCTACCCATCTAATCTTCAGCATTCTTCTGTAGCACCACATTTCGAAAGCTTCTATTCTCTTCTTGTCCAAACTATTTACCGTCCATGTTTCACTTCCATACATGGCTACACTCCATACAAATACTTTCAGAAATGACTTCCTGACACTTAAATCTATACTCGATGTTAACAAATTTCTCTTCTTCAGAAACGCTTTCCTTGCCATTGCCAGTCTACATTTTATATCCTCTCTACTTCGACCATCATCAGTTATTTTGCTCCCCAAATAGCAAAACTCCTTTACTACTTTAAGTGTCTCATTTCCTAATCTAATTCCCTCAGCATCACCCGACTTAATTCGACTACATTCCATTATCCTCGTTTTGCTTTTGTTGATGTTCATCTTATATCCTCCCTTCAAGATACCATCCATTCCGTTCAAGTGCTCTTCCAAGTCCTTTGCTGTCTCTGACAGAATTACAATGTCATCGGCGAACCTTGAAGTTTTTATTTCTTCTCCATGGATTTTAATACCTACTCCGAATTTTTCTTTTGTTTCCTTTACTGCTTGCTCAATATACAGATTGAATAACATCGGGGAGAGGCTACAACCCTGTCTTACTCCCTTCCCAACCGCTGCTTCCCTTTCATGTCCCTCGACTCTTATAACTGCCATCTGGTTTCTGTACAAATTGTAAATAGCCTTTCGCTCCCTGTATTTTACCCCTGCCACCTTTAGAATTTGAAAGAGAGTAGTCCAGTCAACATTGTCAAAAGCTTTCTCTAAGTCTACAAATGCTAGAAACGTAGGTTTGCCTTTCCTTAATCTTTCTTCTAAGATAAGTCGTAAGGTCAGTATTGCCTCACGTGTTACAGTATTTTTACGAAATCCAAACTGATCTTCCCCGAGGTCGGCTTCTACTAGTTTTTCCATTCGTCTGTAAAGAATTCGTGTTAGTATTTTGCAGCTGTGGCTTATTAAACTGATCGTTCGGTAATTTTCACATCTGTCAACACCTGCTTTCTTTGGGATTGGAATTATTATATTCTTCTTGAAGTCTGAGGGTATTTCACCTGTTTCATACATCTTGCTCACCAGATGGTAGAGTTTTGTCAGGACTGGCTCTCCCGAGGCCGTCAGTAGTTCCAATGGAATGTTGTCTACTCCGGGGGCCTTGTTTCGACTCAGGTCTTTCAGTGCTCTGTCAAACTCTTCACGCAGTATCGTATCTCCCATTTCATCTTCATCTACATCCTCTTCCATTTCCATAATATTGTCCTCAAGTACATTGCCCTTGTATAGACCCTCTATACACTCCTTCCACCTTTCTGCTTTCCCTTCTTTGCTTAGAATTGGGTTTCCATCTGAGCTCTTGATGTTAATACAAATGGTTCTCTTTTCTCCAAAGGTCTCTCTAATTTTCCTGTAGGCAGTATCTATCTTACCCCTAGTGAGATAAGCCTCTACATCCTTACATTTGTCCTCTAGCCATCCCTGCTTAGCCATTTTGCCCTTCCTGTCGATCTCATTTTTCAGACGTTTGTATTCCTTTTTGCCTGCTTCATTTACTGCATTTTTATATTTTCTCCTTTCATCAATTAAATTCAATATTTCTTCTGTTACCCAAGGATTTCTACTAGCCCTCGTCTTTTTACCTACTTGATCCTCTGCTGCCTTCACTACTTCATCCCTCAAAGCTACCCATTCCTTTTCTACTGTATTTCTTTCCCCCATTCCTGTCAATTGTTCCCTTATGGTCTCCCTGAAACTCTGTAGAACCTCTGGTTCTTTCAGTTTATCCAGGTCCCATCTCCTTAAATTCCCACCTTTTTGCAGTTTCTTCAGTTTTAATCTACAGGTCATAACCAATAGATTGTGGTCAGAGTTCACATCTGCCCCTGGAAATGTCTTACAATTTAAAACCTGGTTCCTAAATCTCTGTCGTACCATTATATAATCTATCTGATACCTTTTAGTATCTCCAGGGTTCTTCCATGTATACAACCTTCTATCATGTTTCTTAAACCAAGTGTTAGCTATGATTAACTTGTGCTCTGTGCAAAATTCTACCAGGCGGCTTCCTCTTTCATTTCTTAGCCCCAATCCATATTCACCTACTACGTTTCCTTCTCTCCCTTTTCCTGCACTCGAATTCCAGTCACCCATGACTATTAAATTTTCGTCTCCCTTCATTATCTGAATAATTTCTTTTATTTCATCATACATTTCTTCAATCTCTTCGTCATCTGCAGAGCTAGTTGGCATATAAACTTGTACTACTGTAGTAGGTGTGGGCTTCGTATCTATCTTGGCCACAATAATGCGTTCACTATGCTGTTTGTAGTAGCTTACCCGCATTCCTATTTTCCTATTCATTATTAAACCTACTCCTGCATTACCCCTATTTGACTTTGTGTTTATAACCCTGTAGTCACCTGACCAGAAGTCTTGTTCCTCCTGCCACCGAACTTCACTAATTCCCACTATATCTAACTTTAACCTATCCATTTCCCTTTTCAAATTTTCTAACCTACCTGCCCGATTAAGGGATCTGACATTCCACGCTCCGATCCGTAGAACGCCAGTTTTCTTTCTCCTGATAATGACATCCTCTTGAGTAGTCCCCGTCCGGAGATCCGAATGGGGGACTATTTTACCTCCGGAATATTTTACCCAAGAGGACGCCATCATCATTTAATCATACAGTAAAGCTGCATGCCCTCGGGAAAAATTACGGCCGTAGTTTCCCCTTGCTTTCAGCCGTTCGCAGTACCAGCACAGCAAGGCCGTTTTGGTTATTGTTACAAGGCCAGATCAGTCAATCATCCAGACTGTTGCCCTTGCAACTACTGAAAAGGCTGCTGCCCCTCTTCAGGAACCACACGTTTGTCTGGCCTCTCAACAGATACCCCTCCGTTGTGGTTGTACCTACGGTACGGCCATCTGTATCGCTGAGGCACGCAAGCCTCCCCACCAACGGCAAGGTCCATGGTTCATGTTAATGCTGTGCCATTAATTAACTCTTATTTTGAATGATGACTTCTGAACAATGCATAAATATGGTTTGTAACTGGCCAATATTTAGTTTAATCAGATGACTTATGAATAATGTTCTGGAATACTCCATACATAGTACAGAAATGTTTAGTAACTAGGCAATGAGTGCCAACAATTACTCAAATCGGTTGATAGACTAGTGTAATTCTCAATCATGGCTAGCATAAGACTTAATGTTCTTCACCTTCTGACCTAATTACCAGAAATTATTGCAATATCCGTTTGTCCTGTTCATCCTCATGATCATGGAGCACTATATTTCGTTTTTGCACTAATTCTACGTTTGTGTCCCTTACAAGAATGTGGTGTTGACACATCATGCTGTGCACCACCTTGAACGATGGAGATGTTATTATGGTCCCACAGTTTTTTGTACCTAATGTACTACCAAAATGATAACATTGAATATTAATACGACATTTCAGTGTCTTGGCTACACTGATTAATACTTCAGGGAAGAGAACTTCAGATTGTCTCACTTGGTGTTGTGCTTCTGTAGAAAGATATGGACTTTCAGTGCAGCTACGTGCAACCTACTGTGCTACAACCGTGATGCAATCCTTCCCTTTCCTTTTCTAATTCTTATAAAATGGTAAAAAAATATACTCAGTGCATGTGCACTTTATGTCATTTATTAATATGTTTTGTACTCATTGCGTATCCTAGTTCCTGTAAAATGATAGAGACATATACAGTGCGTGTGCACTTTATGTCATTTGTTAATATGTTTTGTACTCATTGCGTATACATTTTGTCATTTCTTGACATGTTCTGTACTCAGTGCATGTGCACTCTATTTCATTTCATGTTCTGCACTTATATATATGTATATACTCTGTGTCTGTAAACTTAGTTAATTAAGTAGATTTTAGAAAAATTTGTAGCTCATGGCAAGTCCAATTGACTCACCATCGCTGCCAAATTTTTGCCCCCCCCCCCCCCCCAGTGAATGATTATGTAAGAGGTCCGAGCAGATGTAATTTCGATGTATTGCTCATGCGCTGCCTGCGATATGCAAGGTATAAGAGAATCTCTGACCAGAGAGCAGTGTTGACTGCAGTAGGAACGGTGTAGCTGTAGCAGTAAGTTGTTGCCAGTCTGGTCTGGAGTCTGCTCTGGTCTGGTCTGGTGTATCGTGTTGGCTGGCCCGGTCGCGGTGCAGCGATGCCGGAGCCTGAGTATTATTGTATAAGGTAAAAAGCAGCCTCGCGCATATGTAGTAATGTTATCTCAAGTCCCATGTAAATGTTTTAAAAATCTCGTAATAATAATCTTGCTCACAAAAAGTAACTTTTAACAACCATTCATTTCAATTTAAAGAATTTACTAATTTCTCCCATCCATGATCATCCCGATTATTGCAATAGAAAAATCAGTTGCTCCCTTTCATAAATGACAGATAGGTCGGCCAGCATTGCACAGAGCTGTACCGGAAAAATTTATTGTAAGAGCAGATATATCCGGCGACTTCATTGAGGTAAGAATTTTTTCCTTTTTTTATTCAGAATGATCTTTCAGGGCCATGACGCAGCACTGCTGTCGTCCAAAATTTACCAAATATTTCACATTCACAGTGAATTATTGAAAAATCGTAAGTGAACGACATAATTATAATTTTTACTGTTGAGAGGTTTAGGAATTTTTCTGTTTTGAGGTTACGCTAAATGTGAATGAATTTTGAGCTTAGATTAAATCAGAAAGAATTTTTGTGGGGAGGTTACACTAAATTAGAATCATATTCATATTATTTATTTTAAAATATTGTGGGGATGTTACAACAGTAATACTTAAACTTCATGAAACCGAAAACCCCTCCGTTCCAGTTACAGAGTACTTCTGCTTGCGTGCTGTTAACACACAACTGCCAAAAGCCACTGCCTTTATCACATTTTTTTCCATGGGGCTCACAGTTCTTTCGTAGATTCATGTGTGGCACTCATAGGACCCCGATCTATTGCTGTCTGTCCTTACCGGGCTGCATTTCCTTCCCTGTACCCCTCCCTCTCAGTCCATCTCCTCTTTCCCTCCTACGTGGCTGTACACCTGGTTTCCTCTATTTCTTGCGGTTTTGTTCCACCTGTTTTTCTTTTTCATCCGTCCTATTTGGTATGGTTTGTCCATCTTTGGGGCTTCACTTCCATTTCTAAATTTTCTCTCCATAGGTGAAGAACTCCACACCTAGCATCTGCGGCTTGGATTTCTCTCCCCCTTTCCTTCCCCTCTACCTTCACTGCTGTAACCCCCCCCCCCTTCTGCCCTGCTAGGTAACCAGCACATGTAGCCTGTCTGTGTGGTGGGGCTGTTATGTACCAATCTGGCTGAGACCCCTGACAACACCAGGATCACACGTCTGACACCTGATCTGTTGTCTCCTCATGTACGCCTAGGAATGGTTGCTTGTCATTGTGGAGTATAGGAACTCCCAGCAATGGCTGCTCTGCTAGACGGCCCTTGCTGTGGCTGAGTGGCGCCTAAGGGGAGAGCCCCTGATCGGAGTGGAATCAGGGTAGATGCTTAACATATGAAATGTATCAAGTTCCAAAATCCGGCTGCTTTCCCATGGCTGTCTCTTTGGTTGGAATGGTACTTCTTATGACCCTGTTGCCTTCCCTTCCCTCTCTATAAACTGCAAGGAGGGTAGGCTCGCTGGCTTGGGGTGAAAGACTTTCCCACTACCTGTCCTGTACTAGTACAGAAGGGGACGTATTCATGGTTACAAATCCATTATTTTTGTGGAAAATATTCAGGGAGTCATTTTTCATAAGGACCTCATCCTTCAAACTGATGTGGAACTCTGGGCCGATGTGGAATGATGGGGCATTCATTTTGTTTGGTGTGTGCGGAAAGGTCGTAAGAACGATTGCACAGATACCAGCACCTTTATTGTGGCATTTGAGGGAGATACCCTCCCAGAGAATGACAAGACTACGTGTGATGTGAAGCCGTATGTCCCGCCACCCGTAAGGTGCTTTTGGTGTTTGCGTTTCGAGGAAATGTGTTCCCAACTGTGGTGAATGTGGACACCCACTCCATGAGAAGAGCCCCTGTGTTCCGCCACCTGTGTGTGTTAATAGTCATGACTGTCAATCAACATGGTCACCAAATTGCCTGGTATGTAAGAAAATACAGGAGTATAAGTCCCTTGATCATTTATCTTACATAGCGGCTCATCAGAGATCGACTTCACGACTTCTACTTTATCCTCTGTTACATCCTTTCCCCCTCCTCCCTCTTCCTTACCACAGGCCCATCCCCCTCTCCTCCCCCTTCTCCTCCATTTCCACGCCTTCCCCAGGTGTCACTCCCCCTCCTTGGTCAATGACATGCCTCCTTCTTCTCCTCCCAGGACTACTCTCCCCGGTGTCTCTCGGGCTGGAGGCCTGCTACCACAACTCAGCCATGGGACACAGTCTGTGGGCGCCACGATTGCCTGCTCCCTTTTGGTTCTGGACCTTGCAGAAGCCTGCTCTCCCTCCATGTCCTGTCCTCCTCAGCCTATGAAAGGGAAGGAGAAGAAACATAAGTTCCAGAACAAGGCCTCCCCAGTGCACTAAGGAGGTGTCACTGTGGCACCTGAGTCTGACTTCTTAATTTTGGATGTCACCCTGTCTTCATTGGTGGTGGATGGTGACCCGGCAGCATGACTGGCTCCTGCCCATTTGCCTCCCATCTGGATACTTAGCCTGTGCTTATTCAACAGAATAGTAATGGACTGTACCATCACCTACTAGAGTTGCAGTCCCATACTGCCTTTTACTTGGAAGTGTGTGTCATTCTCCAGGCATATCATTTTACTGATGCTCACTCACTGACCCATCGTGGGTTCCGTGCTTTCTGTTGGAACCGGTTTGGCCCTTTAAGGTGTTTTCATGTTGGTCCAAACAGATAATGTAGGTACAAGGATCCCTTTTTGTACCATATTGGAAGCAGTTGCCGCACAGGTCCACCTGGACTCTGTGGTCACAGTTTACAATCTCTATTTCCCTCCTGACAGGCCACCTACATATGTTCCCCTAACTGCCCTCTTCTGGCAACTCCCACCTCCCTTCCTCCTCCTTGAGGATTTTAATGCCCATCACTCTTTGTGGGGCAGTGCTTTTTCAGCTGGTCGGGACCTCCTGATTGGCCAATTTCTTGTAAACCACCACCTGTGCCTCTTTAATGATGGGTTTCCTACTCATTTTAGTGCTGCATATGGTCCTTTATCTGCCACTATCTTTCGCTCTCTTCCCCTTCTGTTGTTCCTTCCTTACACTGGTCGTCACACGATGCCCTCTGTGATAGTGACCGATTCCCGTTGATTCTCTCGTTTCCTTCCCGCCTTCTGATGACCAGATTACCCCACCGGGCTTTCCGTCGTGCTGATTGGCCTTTATATACAGGGTGGTTTGCAAAGTTCTGGGAACGGAATAGAAAAAAAGTACTTACATCACTGAAACTTTTTCAATTTTTCAATGTACTCTCGTTGTAGATTAATGCACTTGGTCCAGCGTTGTTCCAGTACCTTAATTCCATCTCTAAAATGAGATTCCTCCAGGCATGCAAAATAGTTGTCAACTTCGGCTATCAATTCTTTGTTTGAAGTGAATCTTTGTCCACCAAGAAATATTTCAGTTTTAGGGAGAGATGAAGCTCTAACGGAGCCATACCAGGTGAATAAGACGGGTGTGGCAACAATTCATACCTTAGTCCGTGTAATTTTGCCCTGGCGACAGCACAAGTGTGCAGGCGTGTATTTTCTTGATGGAAGATGACTTCCTTCCTTGCTAAACCTGGCCTTTTTTCGCGTATCTTTTGTTACAATTTGTCTAGAATGTTAGCATAGTACTCTCCAGTAATTTTTTGTCCAGTGGGAAGATAATCTACAAACAGAATCCCCTTCGCATCCCAGAACACTAATACTATGACCTTTCCCGCCGAAGGAATTGTCTTTGCTTTCTTTGGTGGCGGAGAATCAGCATGTTTTCACTGCTTTGACTGTTGTTTTGTCTCTGGGGTAAAGTAGTGCACCCAAGTTTCATCTGTGGTCACAAACCAGCGCAAAAAATCTTGTTCTTTTCTCCTAAAACGGGCCAAACATTGTTTCGATATGTCCATTCTTATGCGTTTTTGATACAGCGTCAAGAGTCGCGGCACCCATCTTGCAGATAATTTTTTCATTTCTAATTCAGTTAAAATGTGATATACCCTTTCAGATGACATCTGGCAAGCGTCAGCAATTTCAAGCACTTTCAATCGGCGATCTTTCATGACCGTTATGTGCACTTTTGCAATGATTTCTGGAGTAGTAACATGTCTTGGCCGACCACTGCGAGGATCATCATCTAAGCTCTCCCGACCAAACTTAATTTCATTTGTCCTTTGGAAACAGTTGAATATGACTAAGCAGAGTCCCCCAGTGCATTCTAGAAATCGGCATGAATGCTTTGATAGATTTCTTTACGAAGTGCTTAATCACTGCTCGAATTTTGATTTTTTCCATCTTCGCAAATCATTACACGGGAACAACAACAGAGCCACGTCACCGCCACGGCTCTCTTCGAAGAGCATTGATGTGGTACGCGTTTACAGGCAACATATTACGTGAATATTACGTGAACAACTCGTTATGCTAGCGCTGACCCCTCGTGGTGATTCCGAGAACTTTCCAAACCACCATCGTACATCCACGTCGTGTTTACACCTTCTTTGTCAGGCTATATTGATGGTCACCCGTGATCTGTCCGATAAGATAATCCACGTTGCTGGCATTGCTGTTTTCCACTTGACAGGCTTTGTTTGTCATCAGCCAGTTCCATGGTGGAGCACGTCCAATGCCACCGCTGTCCGTGATAGTTGTCACACCTTGCAACATCTGAAGCAGCACCCATCCTCCGCCAGTCTCATCATCTTTAAACGTCTTCATGCTAGTATCCGTTATTAATCAAACAGAGCAAGTGGGTGTGCTTTGTCTCCTCTCTAGGTTATTCTGTCTCTTCATCACTTTGGACCCATTTTCCAACAGCATCGGTGTCTGCCTCCTATCCAGGTGCCTTCCTCCTCTAGAAACAGCGGACTGAAGCTTTAACCACCCTCAGGCGGAATTCTACAACGAACCTTTTACTGAACGGGACTCTCTTCTGGCCTTCTCTTCTTCCCAAGATTCAGCTCTTGGCCTTGATTCCATCCATAGCCAATTGCATCAACACCTCAATCCTCCACAATGACAATATCTCCTTCACATGTTTAATCATATGTGGCTCCAAAGCATTTTACCCTCTCTATGGAGAGACTGTATAGTGGTTCCTGTCATTAAGACTGACAAGGATCTATCGACCCTTGATAGCTAATGGTCAGTCAGCCAGACCAATGTCCCCTCCAAGTTACTAGAATGGATGTTGGCTAGTCTACTCAAGTGGGTCCTTGAATCTCAGGACCTTTTATCTCCATACCAGTGTGGCTTTTGTAAGAGATGGTCTCCAATCAATCATTCACTTCGATTGGAAACCGCAGTTTTCTCAGCGTAGCAATCTTATCACAGTTTTCTTTGATCTTTGTAAAGCCTGCGACACAGCTTGGCGCCATCACATGCTCCTTATGCTTCGTAAGTGGGATCTTCAGGGTCCTTCCCGATTCTTATTCGTCTGTTCCTGTTTCACCGGTCGTTCAGAATCTGGCTTGTCCTCAGCTCTCTGTGGATCCAGGAGAATGGTGTTCCACAGGGCTCTGTATTAAGTGTCCTTTTTCTCATTGTTCTTGAAGGATTCGTGGCCTCTGCTGTGGCGTTGGTCACTCCTACTCTGTATGTGGATGATTACCGTATTTGGGCTAGCTCCCACTTGGTGTCCTCTGCGGAATGACAGTTCCAGGGTGTCATCTGACGTGTTTCCACATGGACACTCTGACAAAGTTTGTTTTCAATTCTGTTCCTTTAAGTTGAGGGTAGCGCAATTCTGTTGCCATACTATGGTCCATCCTGACCATGATCCCTACTTGGACACCCAACACCTGATCATGGTCCACCAGTGATTTTTTTTCATCGTCGTACCTCAAACGGGTAGATTCTTTTCTTTTTCGATTTTCCCACAGTCCCTGATCCGCTACCATACAACGCTGGCTCAAATGTACCGTCTCGGAAATTGTTTACTCAAGGTAAGGCGGATGTTCGATACTAGTAGACTTCTTATGGCCAGAACTGCCTAAATTGCTTATAATAGTGTTCTACTGTCGTCCTTGCTTCGTCCGTCAACTGTTACTTTGATTATTGTGGAGTAGAATTCTTTCAGTTCGTGGTCCCCGATTTGATGTTAGTTTCTCACTAATCTCGTTTCTCCTACGTGTAATGACACAGTAAATCCTTGACCACAAAACACATTTAAAACGCACAACCATAAATACTCCTTACAATAACACATATTTTCGTTCCTTTCATCTACAAAATTTTTAATTGAGTTACTTGAAATATTTAAATATATTCACTTACATGTTACAAACCTAATAAATAAGACCGTCCATTAGTGGCAGAGGGAAATATTTGTATGGAAACATTTATTTTCTTTCTGAGGAGAGTGATAACTGCAAATATTATTATTATGATACATTATTGCTATAGATACAGCAATAAGGAATAGCGCAGTAGGCAGTACAGTTGAAGAGGAATGGACATCTCTAAAAAGGGCTATCACAGAAGTTGGGAAGGAAAACAGGTACAAAGAAGGTAGCTGCGACGAAACCATGGGTAACAGAAGAAACACTTCAGTTGATTGATGAAAGGAGGAAGTAGAAACATGTTCCGGGAAAATCAGGAATACAGAAATTCAAGTCGCTGAGGAATGAAATAAATAGGAAGTGCAGGGAAGCTAAGACGAAATTGCTGCATGAAAAATGTGAAGACATCGAAAAAGATATGATTGTCGGAAGGACAGACTCAGCATACAGGAAAGTCAAAACAACCTTTGGTGACATTAAAAGCAACGGTGGTAACATTAAGAGTGCAACGGGAATTCCACTGTTAAATGCAGAGGAGAGAGCAGATAGGTGGATAGAATACATTGAAAGCCTCTATGAGGGTGAAGATTTGTCTGATGTGATAGAAGAAGAAACAGGAGTCGATTTAGAAGAGATAGGGGATCCAGTATTAGAATCGGAATTCAAAAGAGCCTTGGAGGACTTACGGTCAAATAAGGCAGAAGGGATAGATAACATTCCATCAGAATTTCTAAAATCATTGGGGGAAGTGGCAACAAAACGACTATTCACGTTGGTGTGTAGAATATATGAGTCTGGCGATATACCATCAGACTTTCGGAAAAGCATCATCCACACAATTCCGAAGACGGCAAGAGCTGACAAGTGCGAGAATTATCGCGCAATCAGCTTAACAGCTCATGCATCGAAGCTGCTTACAAGAATAATATACAGAAGAATGGAAAAGAAAATTGAGAATGCGCTAGGTGACGATCAGTTTGGCTTTAGGAAAAGTAAAGGGACGAGAGAGGCAATTCTGACGTTACGGCTAATAATGGAAACAAGGCTAAAGAAAAATCAAGACACTTTCATAGGATTTGTCGACCTGGAAAAAGCGTTCGACAATATAAAATGGTGTAAGCTATTCGAGATTCTGAAAAAAGTAGGGGTAAGCTATAGAGAGAGACGGACCGTATACAATATGTACAACAACCAAGAGGGAATAATAAGAGTGGACTATCAAGAACGAAGTGCTCGTATTAAGAAGGGTGTAAGACAAGGCTGTAGCCTTTCGCCCCTACTCTTCAATCTGTACATCGAGGAAGCAATGATGGAAATAAAAGAAAGGTTCAGGAGTGGAATTAAAATACAAGGTGAAAGGATATAAATGATACGATTCGCTGATGACATTGCTATCCTGAGTGAAAGTGACGAAGAATTAAATGATCTGCTGAACGGAATGAACAGTCTAATGAGTACACAGTATGGTTTGAGAGTAAATCGGAGAAAGACGAAGGTAATGAGAAGTAGTAGAAATGAGAACAGCGAGAAACTTAACTTCAGGATTGATGGTCACGAAGTTAATGAAGTTAAGGAATTCTGCTACCTAGGCAGTAAAATAACCAATGACGGATGGAGCAAAGAGGACATCAAAAGCAGACTCGCTATGGCAAAAAAGACATTTCTGGCCAAGAGAAGTCTACTAATATCAAATACCGGCCTTAATTTGAGGAAGAAATTTCTGAGGATGTATGTCTGGAGTACAGCACTGTATGATAGTGAAACATGGACTGTGGGAAAACCGGAACAGAAGAGAATCGAAGCATTTGAGATGTGGTGCTATAGACGAATGTTGAAAATTAGATGGACTGATAAGGTAAGGAATGAGGAGGTTCTACACAGAATCGGAGAGGAAAGGAATATGTGGAAAACACTGATAAGGAGAAGGGGCAGGATGATAGGACATCTGCTAAGACATGAGGGAATGACTTCCATGGTACTAGAGGGAGCGCTAGAGGGCAAAAACTGTAGAGGAAGACAGAGATTGGAATACGTCAAGCAAATAATTGAGGACGTAGGTTGCAAGTGCTGCTCTGAGATGAAGAGGTTAGCACAGGAAAGGAATTCGTGGCGCGCCGCATCAAACCAGTCAGTAGACTGATGACAAAAAATAAAAAAAAAAAAAAAAAACAGATGTAGAAGGAAGCAGCCAAAGCCTTTTCAAGGAACCATCCCGACACTCGCCTAGCATGAACTGGGAAACCACAGAAAACACAAATCTGGGTGGCCGGCTCTGTGGTTGAACAAGGCTCTTCTGAATGCGGTCTAGTGTGTTAGGTACTACTCAACCCACTCAGTGCTGCGGTAGGAGTGACGAAAATTATAAGATTTCCTGAACTCGCAGAATAGGTACGTTTGTGATCAAATGTGATACTTATTAAGGGCAATGAATATGAAATTAAGCGTATTGTAACAATGTTAGATCGCAAAAGTTGGCAATGGCCGGTTACTGCACGAAGGTTACCGACAATACTAATTTTATACGAAATAGTGTGCAACGGCTAGTAGGAGAAGAAAATTACAAGTCTTCCATTCAAAAATTAGTGGAATTCTGGAAACTATTATAATCACTCAAGTCGCTCTATGAAATGAATAATCTAGACTGATGACAAAAAAAAAAAAAACATTGTTGTTGAACAGTAACGAAATAGCAGAACGTGTAATGAGAAAAACAAAAGTCTGTAAACATTTTTATGGTGTCTGTAAGGGCACTACACTAATTAGGCACAGACTGTTTATTGTAAGAGCGTCGAGTAGTTGTCAAAAATGGCTCTGAGCACTATGGGACTCAACTGCTGTGGTCATAAGTCCCATAGAACTTAGAACTACTTGGACCTAACTAACCTAAGGACAGCACACAACACCCAGCCATCACGAGGCAGAGAAAATCCCTGACCCCGCCGGGAATCGAACCCGGGAACCCGGGCGTGGGAAGCGAGAACGCTACCGCACGACCATGAGATGCGGGGGAGTAGTAGTCGGTTGCTGGCTGATAATGTGGCGGTATGTGTGTTCTTGGAACGTAGTGGTATGAAAACATATTATTCGAAAGAGCAATGTGTCTTGTCACAATTGTAGTGCCATTGTATTAATGAGGGAAGACGGAATTTATTGCCCAGTGACGAAATGTAAACGTGCCACAGAGATACCACTAAAATACGCGAATTCGTGTCAACAATGCATCGAATCAGCTAAGTTTTTCAAGAAGTTTGTTGTAAAATGCAGACAGATTGTGTCGTCCTTCGGAAATAAATTCATTAAAACACACTGTAACGAACTCGCTTTCCTTTATTCTACACTATATCACCATAGATCAGTAGTCTGTGTGGAACTTAAGCTTGCATATAATTGCTTCACGAGAATATTGAGCCATTGCAGTAATGTAGTGGATTTCATTAATTGCACAGCATCTTTTACTATAGTAGTAGCGTTGTCTATGTATTACTCGCGCAGACGAAGTTGACACTCGGCGCGGTGGCTGACGGGAGCTACTGTAAATGAGAAATCCCTTTACGGTCGTTCCCATCAGCCACCGCGCCGAGGCCAACTTTGTTTGTGCGTGTAATATGATTAGTGATACATGCTGAATGCATATGCGCATTAATGCATTACTACTATTTTTATTATTGTTAATGTTATTATCGTTGTTATTTGCCATGTGATTATGTTTTGCAGTGTTGTTATGCTTTGTGGAAGGAAAATGTGTTAGGATAGCCTTCGTCATCCTTCCACTTGCGCCAATAAGAATCATTTTTCCTTTCTTTCATAATCCCGATCTCAAAATTCAGCAAACACGCAAAAATGAGTTCCATATTTGTTTCTACTTGCAGCATATTCGTTGTAAACTGCGTTGTGTACTCAGATGTACTTACGGTCACATAGCTTAAGTATGCAGCATAATTAAATAGTACATCCCGACGGCCACCTTACAGACTCATCACTCTTTGGTTCCCTCTTAAATCGTAGTGTGTGCCCATCAGACCGTTCTTCCATTCGACAGGTCTTGCAGTCCATCTTCACTTTCAATGAGGACAGTAGTATCATCAGCGTATCTTATCATTAACAATCATTCACAATAAAGTTTAATCTCCAACTCCAAACTTCCTGTTATTTCCACCGTTGCTTTTTCAATGCATAGGCCGAACAGTAGGGGCGAAAGACTTCGTTCCTTTCCTAAATCCTTTCTAATCCGAGTGCTTCGTTTTAAGTGTCCCATTAATATTTTTCGCATTTCATTCGTTGTATACACAGTATAATGTCCGTTTTTTCTATAGCTTGTAAGTATTCCCCGGGAATATCAAACATCTTGCACCCTTTTACATTTGTCGAACACTTTTTCTACTTCAACAAATCCTTGACTTTTCTTAAGTCTTAGTTTTGTTATCAAGCGCAACGTCAGAAGTTCCTTCTAGTGGCTGTACCTTTACTAAAACGAAACTGATGATCGTCTAACAGATCCCCAACGTTTTTTCCCATTCTTTTGTATATTATACGTGTCAGCAACTTGCATTAATGAGTGATTAAGTTGTGCATATACAGGTAGTATTTATGCTTGTTATCTTCGGGGCTATGTGACTGATATTTTTCCGAAAGTCTGATTCTGTTTTTGCTGAGTCATAGATCCTACAAACCAACTTGAAAAGGAGATGAGGTATTGGCGAAAGTAAACCTACGAGCTGTGCTTGCATGGCTCAGTGGGTAGAGCACTTGCTCGCAAAAGGCAAAGACACCAGGTTCGAGTCCTATTCCTGCGCACAGTTTTAATCTGCCACGAAGTTTCAGTTTGAACAGTAGTTTGATTGCCACTTCCCCTAATTATTTTAAAAGTCCTGAAGAAATATTATCTATCCTGTTTGCATTATTTGACGGTAAGTCATCCAGAGTTTTGTTAAAATCTTACTGATAACGTATCCCCTATGTTTTTCCTATCGACTGTCATTTATTCACATATCACCTAAACAGAAAAATCATCGCCCTCGTACCAAATTTGAAAGTGGTCTTTCCACCTACCTGTTCTCTCCTTTGCGTTTAACAGTGCAATTCATTTTGCAATCTTAATTTTGATGCGTTTTATTTAATTTCATCGAACGTTCTTCTGGCCTTTCCTTATGCTGAACCAGTCCTTCTGACAACTGTTTCCTTTAGATTTTCTGCAGCCATTTTTTCTTTTGCTATTCACTACAACAACTGAATTGGTAAAGTAATACTTCCGAATTTTTTTATGTGAAAACTCTTAAATCCTTTTGAATAAAAGAAACGTTATGAAGATTGTACAAAAAATGGTTCAGATGGCTGTAAGCACTATGGGACTTAACATCTGAGGTCATCAGTCCCATAGACTTAGAACTACTTAATCGTAACTAATCTGGCCGTGCGGTTCTAGGCGCTACAGTCTGGAACCGAGCGACCGCTACGGTCGCAGGTTCGAATCCTGCCTGGGGCATGGATGTGTGTGATGTCCTTAGGTTAGTTAGGTTTAATTAGTTCTAAGTTCTAGGCGACTGATGACCTCAGAAGTTAAGTTGCATAGTGATCAGAGCCATTTGAACCTAACTAATCTAAGGACATCACTCACATCTATGCCTGAGGCAGGATTCGAACCTGTGACCGTAGCAGCAGCGTGGTTCCGGACTGAAGCGCATAGAACCGCTCGTCCACAGCGGCCGGTTCTGAATTGGTACAAGAGATAGATAAAATCCAATGAAGAGCGGTACATTTCGTGCAGGTATCTTGTAAACACGACAGCCTTAGAAAGACACCAACTAAATTCCAGGTTCAGCCGCTAAAAGAGAGGCGTCGGTATCAGGTGGAAGTTTACTGTTTAAATTCCGAGATAATAAGACTCGAGAGTAGTCTGGCAACATGTTACTTCCCACCAATTACGTCTCGCGAAATGACCGCGTCAATAAATTTAGAAGGTTTAGAGGTTTATCGATAGCAGTTATTCCCACGCATCACTGACGAATGGACTAGGTAAGTGGAGATATGTTAGTGATACCGAAAGTAATCTCCGTCACACACCGTGACATGGCTTGCGGATTGTGTACGAGGAGCGCTGAATAAGTAATGCGACACTTTTTTTTTCTCGGCCTATTTCAGTTGAAAAAGACAGGAATTTGTTTTGAGAAATGGTGGAATATTCCCGCTTCAGTCCCTACGGTTTCATGAAGTTCTGATAGGTAGCGGCGCTATGCGTAGCCTTCAAAATGGCGTCTGTAACGGAGGTGCATTCCAACCAGAGAGCTGTCATTGTGTAACACCCCATCCGTCGCTTGTCCGATTTTGCGTGTGTTCGCCCCTGACAAACAACTTACAGAGAAATTGGGAGTGGAACTGTACTAAAAAATGGATAACGCTGTAATATTGTAACTTAAATTTGGTATGCTGAGATCGGTGCTAATAAACAATAAAAGCTGGTTAAAAGCCGTGATCTGTCTGGGGACGTTAACCGTGGATTACTGGGCAACTGTTTCATCAGATATTTAGTCTAGGTTTACCAAGCAGACTAACATTAATGATAATCTTTTAATAGTCATACAAAACCGGTAATATATATATATATATATATATATATATATATATATATATATATATATATATATATATATAAAGGAGAATTTAAATAAAAAGAAAGAAATCAGTTTATATTTGGAAATTTATTTTAAGATTGTTCATTGAAATTTCAGCATATTATACGTGAATTATAACTGAGCTGGTGCCTTATTTACGATTGAAAAAATGTGAGATTGTAATCTTACAGAACACATAAAATATGGAGCCAAGATTGGGAGACTGCATACCACACTGCATTCATAAAATAACACACGAAGAACATTGAAACATAAGCAAGAAGAAATTAACCACAACCAACAGATTCAGTTTTTACCCAAAGAAATTACGTTCATACCACAATCCTGTCCGTCATGTAATTACCACACACTCGTATACTAAATTCATATTAACTCTTTGTGAAGTCTTCGCAAAAAGAATAGCTGAGGGCTACTTTGATGATTACACCACATGCTTCACGTGGTCAACTTGGTTTACACAAAGCGTACAACTCCACAATAATTTTTGTAATTAAAATAAATTAGATCGAAAAGCAATTGACAAAAGAAAAACCTTGAACTGGTTACTAACGTCTTACTATTAACCTGATGGGTCAAACAGTTATATAAGCACGTGGTAGTGGTCTCGCAACGTACACCCCACGTGGGCTGAACATAAAGAAAAGTTGCTATATTGAAAATATAGTCAAGACGAGACGTTATAATCACACAAGCATTCGCATTTAAGATTGATCTTAGTTAGAGTTACTGATCAACACGTAGTTCCTCTTTACTCACAAAGTAGTAACAAAGCAACTACCGGAAAATAATGTGAACTTCCCACGAGAATTATATTGCGCTGCAATTTAAGATAACATCGGATATTTTAGACCTAAACCCGAAATAAAGGTGATTAAATTTTCAGTTAGGCTGAACTTAAGAAATCCATTGTCCTACGGACTTAACAGACACGCGCTTAGCCGGAGATCTTACCACTTCAGACGCTCGCCACGGCCACACTGCAACTGCCCTACTGCCGAGCGTGCTTCCTGAGGGTGGCTCACAAAGACCAACGGAAGTGGCCAGAGGGGCAGCTTCCTATACCAACATGACAACGGACGGACAGGACCATACTAAGGATCGAAACCTCTTTGCTTTTAGGAAGCGTAGCTACCTGTTCCGACGTTGGTCCTACTGTTCTCTAGCAGACAGCCTTGTCTGCTACCCTCAAGCATGCAACTACAAATACATATGCTCATTCATCCTCTCACACAAAAGGGAAGGGGGATGACAGTATCTTATCATATACAGTATATAAAAGAAAGCGGATGTAGGTTCCGTATGAGACTGTGTGACATGAATTACATATAAGAATTACATATAAACTGTGCTTTAAAGTGTAGTAGTGTGACAGATCGTTCTTGTTTATGTGTAAAAGTAACACGTTCCACTGCTCAGTCTCCTCCCAGATAGTCAGAAACGCCACAGTACATTTAGAAGAGGAATTTATTCCATAAATGGCAACAGATTTAAGAAATTAAACATGAAAGGAATCCAACAGAGACCTTTCAACGCTAGATTTAAATGTGGCCCTGTCATCCATAATTAATCTGCGGTGGTAGTGTTGACGATAAATCACACCTATCTTTACTTCCAAACATTAACGATCACGAACACTTAGGGTGTTCAGTGACATCAAACTCATACACAAAAATAAAATAAAGCAAAAGGATGAATTCGGAATCAACTACTGAAAGTAAAGGCTCTACTGAATCACAATAATTTTATTATAACCTTCAGATCAATGCTGAATGAAACACAATGAAAAATTTACAAATGATCCTCCTGACTGGCATTGGCAGTAACTGTGTTAAAATCGGTCCAAAACGCGATCTCTTATAACTTATATACGAAGAACTACTACACCCCAAAGTACCGTGAAACGTCTGTGTTCAAATGTGTGTGAAATCTTATGGGACTTAACTGCTAAGGTCATCAGTCCCTAAGGTTACACACTACTTAATCTAAATTATCCTAAGGACAAACACAGACACCCATGTCCGAGGGAGGACTCGAACCTCCGCTGGGACCAGCTGCACAGTCCAGCCCTTAGACCGCTCGGTTAATTCCGCGCGGCGAAACCTCTGTGGAAACAGGCCGTTGCCACCTTACAATTCAGTTTCTTCTGGCGGAAAACCAGAGCATCGCAGATATTCATCGACACTTGCAGAATGTCTACGGAGACCTGGCAGTGAACCAAAGTAGGTGAGTCGTTGAGAGAGGCATCTGTCATCGCCGCGCGGTCTCAGGCGCCTTGTCACGGTCATGTGGTGTTGGAGGAAAATGTTAGACGTATCATGAACCGAAAGAGGAACCAATGCTTCCATTATACAAGAATGCCGCGAGGGGTAGCCGCGCTGTCTGAGACGCCTTGTCACACTTCGTGCGGCTCCCCCCGTCGGAAGCTAGAGTCCTCCATGGCGCATGGGTGTTTGTGTTGTCCATAGCGTAAGTTAGTTTAAGTTAGATTAACTAGTGTGTAGGCTTAGGGTCCGATGACCACAGCAGTTTGGTCCCAAAACACATTACCACAAATTTCCAATTTTCCTCTGTTATCATCGCAACAAGATCGCACAAACCTTTCTGATATCCCACGTGCCAGCCGCACACAGCTGTGATTCATGCACGTAATTCGAGCTGATCGACAGAACACAAACGCCTCGCTGGTCAACGGGATGTCTCTGTTGGCCAGCCGGGGTGGCCGAGCTGTTCTAGGCGCAACAGTCTGGAACCGCGCGACCGCTACGGTCGCAGGTTCGAACCCTGCCTCGGGCATGGATGTGTGTGATGTCCTTAGGTTAGTTATGTTGAAGTAGTTCTAAGTTCTAGGGGATTGATGACCTCAGAAGTTAAGGCCTATAGTGCTCAGAGCCATTTGAACCATTTGTCTCTGTTGGTAGTGCTTAACACTCGTCCACCGGTTGACGCACTCAAAGGTGAGTGCTCGCTGGGTTCCTCGCTGCTTAACAGAAGACCATAAAGAGCAACGAAGGCAAAGGTAAGCCACTACAAGGCAACAGTGAGGAATGCAGTATTATATGCTGCTGAGACGATGACGGGGCAGAGCAACTAGAGAAAGAAGAGAGGAAAATACTGAGAAAAATACTAAGTCCCAAAAGAGGTGGATGCGAAGACCTAGGGAAGAATTGTACCGGAACATGAGAACAATATCCGGGGAAATCAGACTCAAAAGGGCAAGGTTTGCTGGGCATGTAGTTAGGATGAGTATGGACAGAATGATCAAGAGAGTGTGGGAAACAACAGGGAGGACAAGAGGAAAGACAGGAACCAAGTGGATTGTTGAACTTCGGAAGGACTGGTTGGAATTGGGGATCAAGGTCGAAGGAAAGGATAATTGGAGGAACAAATATACACCGACAAATATGCCGGAGATCAATGACAGAGAAGATTACAGGAAAAGATTAGAATGTCACCAATGGAGCTGCCAGGAGAAACGGAAACTGAAGATCTCGGAAGAAGAGCTGGAGAGGAGAGGAGAAAGAATGAAGAGGTTCTGGGAGAAGAAGAGGAAAATTCAGTCCACGAAGGGGCTACCCGTGGTCCTACAGAGGCCGTAGCGGAAGAAGAAGGACCATCTGTGCGGAATTTCTTTCGCTTTACGAGGCTGATCGTGACAACTTTTTGTCGAGCATCGTCATAAGTGATGGAACATGAATCCATCACTCCTCAGTGGAAACAAAACTGCAATCCATCGAGTGGCACCACACCACACTGCTCTGAAGAAAGAGTTCAAAGCCGCACCCTCAACCTGTAAAGTCATACCGAGAGTCTTCTGGGACTTTGAAGAGTTATTCTGTTTGATGTCCTTCCCTCATGGTGCACCGATCATTCTGAAGTGCGTTGTTCTACACTCAGGAAACTGAAGAAACGATTTCGGCGTGTTCATCGCCACTGAAATGCAAAGTAACTTCTCCTTCTCCAAGACAACGCAAGGCCTCACACAAGTCTGCGCACCCGAAATGAGCTCACAAATCTTCATTGGATTCTCCTTCCTCATCCACTCTCCACCCAAGATCTCGCAACAACCGACTTCTGTTTGGCCCAGTGAAGGATGGAATATGCGGGAAGCAGTATATGGGTGATGGGGAGGTTACTGATGCTGCAAAATATTGGCTCCGGCATCGACCAGTAAAGTGATACCATGCGGGCATACAGGCCCCTCTCAGTAAGATGGCGCAAGGCCGTCGCATTGTCCGGAAATTATAGAAAAAATGGAGTTTTGTAGCCAAAAGAGTTGGGAATAATATGGTGTATTTGAATCCTGAACAAAATCAACTTGCTTTCGGAAAAAAAGTGCTGCATTGCTTATTGAATTCTCCTCGTATGTTGATGTAAAAGTAGCCGGCCCTTGCAAGTCGACAGGGGAAACAGTTCCCTGTCCTGACCTATGACAAGAGTAGTGACACGCGATGACTCGCCTCCGTTATGGAAAAGAGGTCTGAATCATCTTCTGAAATCCAGGAAGCATACATATTCTTTCGTAGCGGTAGCATGTTAGTGCATGCCAATCGTCAAAAAAGCTGTACGAAGCGGCACGGATCAAACGAGGAGCAAGATGACTCAGGCGAAGTGGGCTGAAGTTCATGCAGGGCGAATGAGAAGGCAGATAAGCGGCGGAAAGGAGTCCGGGAAATAGGCGCGCATCCGGCGCCTGGTCCACGTGCTAGGAGCGTGGGACCTCCGCGTCAAAGGCGGCCGCCGGGCCCGGAGAAGCTCCACGACCCCGGTTCGCAGAAACGGCCGCTGCAGCTTCCGGGGCGCGCCGCCTTCCGCTCCCAGCCATTCTTCCGACGACCTGCCAGCACACGCCCATTCATTCATTACTCCACACAGATTGTCGCCAGATGTTTTTATGCGTGCTTCGGGGTACCTGACGTAGATCTTTCTGCGCGTTCTCGGAATCCACCGGAGAGGTATGTAACATCTGTACTACATTTGCGTGCTATATGACTGGGATAGACTCTGTGAGAATGTGAAGGCGGCAGGTATAAAATACAGGGAGCGAAAGGTTACCTAAAACCTGTACAGAGACCAGACTGAGTTGAGATATATTGTCAGTAGTTGAGAAGGGAGTGAGACAAGATTGTAGCATAACTCCTACGTTAATCAGTCTGCAGGATGGGCGAGAAGTCCCGTACCCCTATTATCGAATGCTAATTGATTTGATTTGTTTTAGAACAAGTATTTAACTGACATATTATGTGTCCAGTAGTCCGCCACCGGTAGCTGAGTGGTCAGCGCGACGGAGTGTCAATCCTAAGGGCCCGGGTTCGATTCGCGGGTGGGTCGGAGATTTTTCTCCGCCCAGGGACTGGATGTTGTGTTTTCCTAATCATCATCACTTCCTCCCCAACGACGCGCAAGTCGCCGAAGTGGCGTCAAATCGAAAGACTTTCACCAGGCGAACGGTCTACCCGAAGGGAAGCCCTCGTCACTCGACATTATTATTATAGTGTCCAGTATATTGGTATGTTCCCCGTCATGCTGTAAACACATTTCCATATGCCTCTAAATTCTTCTTGACTGAGGTGACAAAAAGTCATGTGATAGCGGTAAGCACATATACAGATGGCGGTAGTATCGCGTACACATAATGGCAATGCATTGGAGGAACTGTCATTTGTACTCATCTGACTCCTGTGAAATGGTTTCGACGCGATTACGGCCGCACGACGGGAATTAACACTTTGAAAGCACAATAGTAGTTGGAGCTAGACACATGGGACATTCCATTCCGGAAATCTTTAGGGAATTCAGTATTCCGAGATCCACAGTGTCAAGAAATGGCTCTGAGCACTATGTGACTTAACATCTGAGGTCATTAGTCCCCTAGAACTTAGAACTCTGTAACCGTAACTAACCTAAGGAGTCACACACATCCATGCCCGAGGTAGGATTCGAACCTGCGACGCTAGCAGTCGCGCGGTTACGGACTGAAACGCCTAGAACCTCTCGGCCACCGCGGCCGGCCCACAGTGTCAAGAGTCTGCCGAGAATATCAACTTTCAGGCATTACGTCTCATCAGGAAAACGCAATGGCCGACAGCCTTCACTTCACTACCGAGAGCAGTGACGTTTGAGTAGAGTTGTTCGTGCTAACAGACAAACAACACTATGTGATATAACCGCAGTAATCCGTGTGGGACGTACGATGAATACATCCGTTAGGACAGTGTGGCGAAATACATTAATGGGCGACGACTGAGGCGAGTGCATTTGCTAACAGAGTAACATCGCCTGCAGCTCCTCTCCTGAGCTAGTGACCATATCGGTTGGACTCCAGGCGACTGGAAAGCCATGGCGTGGTCCGGTGACCGCCGTTTTCGGTTGGTAAGAGCTGATGGTAGAGTTCGAGTGTGGCACAGGCCCCACGAAACCCTGGACTCAAGTTGTCGACAAGACACTGTGCAAGCTGCTGGTGGTTCCACAATTGTGTGGGCTGTGTTTACATGGAAATAACTGAGCCTCCTTGTCCAACTGACTGGAAACGGTTCTGTTCGGCTATTTGGAGACTATCTGTGGCCATTCGTGAACTTCGTGTTCGAAACAACGATGAAATTGTTATATAAATCATAAAGTGCCATGTCACCGGGCCAAAAATGTTAGTGATTGGTCTGAATAACATCCTGGGCCGTTCGAACGAATGATGTAGCCATCCAGATCAAATTAAGATGGCTCCAAGCAGTATGGGACTTAACATCTGAGGTCATCTGTCCCCTAGACTTAGAGCTACTTAAACCTAACTAACGTGCCAGAGGCAGGATTCGAATATGCGACTGCAGGAGCAGCGCGGTTCCGCACTGAAGCGCCTAGAGCCGCTCGGCCACAGCAGCCGGTCCATCCAGATCGCCGGACGTTAATTCCAACGCACATTTATAGGACATAATCGAGACGTCAGTTCGTGAACAGAATTCTGCACCTAGAACACTTTCGAAATTATGGATAGCTATAGAGGCAGCACATCTCAATATTTCTGGGACTTCCAGCGACTTGTTGAGTCCACGACAAGTCGAGTTGCTGCACTGGGTCCGACAAAAGGAGGTCCGACACGGCGTTAGGAGGTATCCCACGATTTCTGTCATCTCAGTGTAGTGTGAGATTCATCCTCAACAACATTGCTGAGTTCTGCGTTTATAGCATAAAGACGTGCAGATACATGGCGCCCTAGTGGTTCTCCATAAGGAGCTGTCAGATGTGGTGAGTTCAGGACTTCCTGTGGCCGTTCAAAGGAATTGATGTTGCTGAAGAATCACGACCTATCCACCGTTCTGGAAAGTGTTCCTATAGTAACTCTGGGAAGTGTTCATTTAGTAACTCTGCAAAGTGTTCATTTAGTAACTCGCGCACTGCAAGAGGATAGTGGAGGCGCTCCATCTTGTTGCAACCGTGTTCGTGTCTGATGCTTCTTTCCTCAATCAGAGGTATTAACCATGTTTGTAACATGTATAAATAATGTGCGCCATTCATAGTTCCTTCAGAAAAATACGGTCTAAGAAGATGTGATATCATCGTTGTTCACATCATTACGTGGGGCGGCTCCTTTCAAATGCGACTGTGTAATGAGGATTCTCTTTGGCCCAAACGACAATATTTCTAGCACGTGAGCTGCGATAAATGGCATATTCATCTGAAAACGTAACTTAGGCACGGTTTACTGCATTTGGATATCGGGTTAACAAAGCACAGTATGCTAAAACGCGCTCATTCCAGTCTGTATCCAACTCATTTACTAACGACGGTCGGAAAGGTCGTACCTTAAGGTCTTTTTCCATGTGACCTCGCATTGTTGTCCTCGGTATACCGAGTTTCGAAACACGTTTACGTGTCGACTTCATAGGAGATTATTCAATCGAAGCAGAAACTCCGACACAAAGTTTTCTTTTCGTGTGTTTTTCCTTAACAGCGCGGCCTGTTTTAACACTGAAAAAAGCAAGAGCACGTCTTGCCAAATCCAAAAGCGTAGCCTTTCGGGGTAGAGTCTTATTATTCTTTCCTGGAGTGCTCCCATAATCTGTCTCATTGTCTCTCTCACACGCTTGTCACGTTCAAATCCTTTTTTTTTTTTAAAAAAATGTTGGCAAGTCTGAGATATTATCGCGAGTGGTAGCGAGCGAACAGTTGTTGGTAGTAGTGGGACGCAAAGTGCCATGGAAGGAAGCTGCATCAGGAGAGGTCTGAGCGTGCCCTGTCCGTACCAGTAGCACCGGAGGTTGGTAATTTGTCTTTTTGCTGCACGTAGTTGTTGCTTGCTCACTGGAGGAATTTTGTCAGATTTGTGTATGCATACATTGAAGGTAATATTCGTATCTTTGTTGCGACCAAGCACGTGATTATTGATTATAGGCGTTGTGGAATAATTAAAGTTTGCGGTAATAAAATTGTCCAAGGAAAATAAAGGCCTGAGTAAAGTTTGTCAGTGTATAAATCGTCAATTTTCAGAAAATAGTAAATTAAGTCTTTATTGCTTCCCTTCCTTTTTACGCCGCTTAAGGCTTGTTGACTAAACCCCTCCTGATCATTTAATTTCTATTAATCAAAACAAAGTAATAGTTGCATTAGTAGTTATGACCATGCATTACACACTGCATGGACTGCAGTATTTCTTCGGAATTATTTTAGCACGTTCTTGAATACAATCTATTTATGCAGCCGTAGGGGCTAGGCGAGGTAAGTTGTCTGTTGCGTGCAGGAGCATTGCAGTATAATTGTTAGGAGATGTTAGAGAATATTTTAAAAAATCGCTGTGATATACTAAAAGCTATACTTCGCCCGAAAAGGCCATGAAGGCACAACTGCACCGTCCGGCCGCCGTGTCATCCTCAGCCCATAGGCGTCACTGGATGCAGTTATCTCGGGGTATGTGGTCAGCACACTGCTCTCCCGGCCGTATGCCAGTTTACGAGACCTCAGCCGCTACTTCTCAATCAAGTAGCTCCTCTGTTTGCCTCACAAGGGCTGAGTGCACCCCGCTTGGCAACAGCGCTCGGCAGACCGGATGGTCACCCACCCAAGTGCTAACCCAGCCCAATAGCGCTTAATTTCGGTGATCTGGCGGGAACCGGTGTTACCACTGCGTCAAGGCCGTTGGCGCAGTCAGAAACTGTAGAATTGATATTTCATGATTTATAGGAAGAGTAATTAATTTCTGTTTTTGTTCTCTATCAGAATACTGACATGTCCGATAGTAGGAGGTTCCAGAAAATGTTTGAATATTGACATATCGGAATAAGGGTTTTCATAAATTTTATGATAACGATAATAAAGACTGCCTTGCAGTTTTAGAAAAAAGTATAGGTAGCGATAATACTCTCATGATAGTGGTTTAAACATTTCCGTATGTCTTTCAACAATTACAATTTTTGATAGAAAAAAACTTTCATCTGCCCACCTATTTGCCTGGATTTCGTTTCGTTTTCGTAGTTAGGGATGCTTCGTCTTGCTACTGTATTTGCAAAACCTTATGCAATAGTAGTTGGTCAGCAGTTGCTGTATAGCTTCTTTGTTGCTTGCGCGCTGCCCTGCATTACTCAAAATTTTTACTTCAGCAATTTTCTGGTTTAGAATTTCTTTATTTTGTAACAGTGAGGTTAACAGTTTTGTGTTAAGATGTTTGTTTTGCAATTTTGTGTCATTTTCTTCATTGGTACAACGATAATGAAAACTACAGCACAGGCTGGAATGGACAAGACTGCAGAAGTAGCTTTAAACGAAGTTTTGGAAAACTTGAGACAGAGTGTGGAAAATTCTTCTCAGGATGATGAAGTCAGGGAATTTTCGAACAATTCCGTAAATAATCAGAGTTTAGGCTATTATTTTCCAAACATACGTGATGAACTGCAGGGAACTACACGCATTTCAGAAGGGCAAAATCCGTGACACAATCCGATTTTGTTATGAGAGATTCAGGTACTGCTTCTAATTCTACAGAGCAAATTAATTTTGTTTCCTCCTCTTTCAGTAACAATGTTACACAATTTAATACTAGCTCAACTAGGTGAGGTGAAAAAATCCGATGACGAACTTTGTGGAGAGATCAAAGAATCTAGTTACACACGGAAACAAAATTCCAAGCTACAGGAAGAGAATTTCAGAATTTCTCGGGATGAGATTAATTAAAGTTTAAATCATAAATTCGAGGAAATATTAGACCGGTTGAAAACTCAGGTACGCGGGGAACTCGAGTCTGGACTCAGTTTTGAGTTCAGATTTGATCATGAATCTGTGAATATTGTTGAGTTGACAACAGACATCACAACAAAATTGCAAATAGAGAAATTTTCACAAAAAATATAGTCATTACAATAACAGACTAACACAGTAGCTTTCGATGACGCAAAATCGGTTGATGACAGTAGCAAAACGAGTCAAACAATTATTCAAGAGAGTAATGCAAACGAACAATGATTCAGATAAAATGTCAGACGACACTCAGCCGGTTCCGTTCGCTGCAACATTTTAAAGGCCGGCCGCGGTGGTCTCGCGGTTCTAGGCGCGCAGTCCTCTAGACTTAGAACTACTTAAACCTAACTAACCTAAGGACATCACACACATCCGTGCCCGAGGCAGGATTCGAACCTGCGATCGTAGCAGCAGCGCAGTTCCGGACTGAAGCGCCTAGAACCGCTCGGTCACAGCGGCCGGCTCCATCGCAATTAATTCCCAATTGTTTGACTAAATTACCTATCAGATTACGCTATGCACTTTTGGCAGGACGTTGTAAGGATGACTTGGAAGACTCCAAGCCCTTTTGCAAGAACTAGAATTTGACAATAATGATCACACACACAGAAACAATAAGAATCAGAAACTTCCTGGCAGATTAAAACTGTGTGACGGACCGAGACTCGAACTCGGGACCTTTGCCTTTCGCGGGCAAGTACTCTACCATCTCATTCTGGAAACATCCCCCAGGCTATGGCTAAGCCATGTCTCCGCAATATCCTTTCTTTCAGGAGTGCTAGTTCTGCGAGGTTGGCAGGAGAGCTTCTGTAAAGTTTGGAAGGTAGGAGACGAGATACTGGCAGAAGTAAAGCTGTGAGGACGGGGCTTGAGTCGTGCTTGGGTAGCTCAGATGGTAGAGCACTTGCCCGCGAAAGGCAAGGTCCCGAGTTCGAGTCCCGGTCCGGCACAGAGTTTTAATCTGCCAGGAAGTTTCATATCAGCGCACACTTCGCTGCAGAGTGAAAATCTCATTCTGCAATAATGATCAGTATTGGTAAAATTGCCGTCGGCGGCATAACCGAAAACGTAGATGGAATTCACGTGAACGGACGATGAGGGACGTGACGAAGACATCCATGATAACAGACATCAGACCTACAGTACAGATTACTGACGCTCGGGAAATGATTCTCGTGACCGCAATGGTAATGACAGAATCTATCGAAATTGGCGTCCCCGCATAAATTCTGATCCAGAACGTGGTGCTCAGGTTGTAGAAATCAGAACATCAAGCCCACCTAACAATAATACAACAATAATACTACTAACAATTATGTAAGACGAAATAATCATAATGACAGATCAAACAAAAATTTGCGTGACCGTAGAAATTCAAATTCTGAGCGTGGTGCAACTGTAGAAATCAGACCACCCAATCCATTCAGCTCAAGGCAAAATGAAAGGACGAAACAGCGACCAGCAGCTACGCCTGAAAACGAACCGTTTGTAGATGTCAGCAGTCTACATACGAACTTCTTAGGTTTTTATGACATTAGAGACGCCTTGTTACAAGAAAATGACGACTGTGAAACTACAATTGTACATCCAGTTGTAAAAATTTCCATAGGAAACATTTCCCTTTCTGCTGTACTTGATTCTGGTTGCCCGGTTAATGTGTTTAGAAAACTTGCTCAGTCATCTGTTTGTCCAACTTTGCCACCATTAAGAACTAAATTGAAAGAAGTGATTCAAGGAAAGAGTGTATATGTACGTAATCAGACTTCGTTAGTTTAAATGTGCCAGGGACACAAGTTTTCTGCGAATTTTCTGATCGTTCCTCTTTTGTCAACAGGATCGATTTTTAGCTGTAGAGTTTCTACTTGAGATGCTGAAGTAATGTTACAAGTAAATCATGCGCCAGTAACACTTAGATTTCAAGGATGATTGACAAAGGAAGATTAAGATGTGAACTGTTCGCGTTTTCATTTTCCGCTCGAGGCACAACACTCACTGAATTTGTGTGACGATTGCATGAACAAAATACCAGCATTTCATTGTGAAGGTTAACAGTCTATTAGGACAGAACAGTTAGTTTTAAAAAAATACACAGAGTTGAAGTAGATTCTGATGCAGACACATGAATTATTCGAAATTTTAAAATCACATTCTCAAGTTTTTTCTCAGAAGATAGGAACGTACGAAATATTCTTTATGAATTCAAAGGTAAGGACCTTAGTAAATCTTTTGCACCACCTTATGTTATTCTGTTGACATATTGAGGAAAGGTCAAACAGGAGGCACAATCAGGGAATAATCGAGCATGCTGTGAGTTCATACAACAGCCCATTACACATTGTTAAAAAGGATGATTCTATTAGACTTGTTCTTGATTCCGGACAGGTCAACACTATACTACAACCAGAAACAGGTCGACCACAAACACCAGAACGAGTTACTACAGAAATTTCATGGTGTAAACGCAATGTCTTCTTTATATTTACAATATACCTTTTCACAAATCGAATTTCTTCCTGAATGTAGGAAATATACAGCCTTTCTCTGATTTGGAAGCTGCTACCAGTTTCGAAAATTACCATTTGGTCCCATTGATTCATCAGCTGCATTTATCCGATGTTTGAATACTGTCTTGGCAAAGCATTTGAAAGACAGGATCGCCACTTAGGTTGGCTACATTTTGATCACTCCAAATTTGTTGGTTTAACACAACCATATAATGAGTGTACTATTCTAGACATTTCTTGTGCATGGTATTACAGTCAGTTTAGGAAAACCAGAATCTTGTAAAACACAAATTAAATTTGTTGGGCACATTGTCTGTTGTAAAGGTGTCATACCCGATCCAAGAAAACTGAAACTAATTGAAGAAACTCCTGTACGTACAAACAAACTACAACTTAGAGGATTCTTAGGCCCTTTGAATTATTATGGAAGTTTCATCAACTTACAGAGTTTGTCTACACCTAGACTACGTGAACTCACAGGCATGAATACAGTTTGGGACTGGGATGATGTCGTCCAGACCGAATATGATGATTTCAAAAATTTGAAAACTGCACTGCATAATGCGCCCATATCATCACATCCTGAATCCTGATTTACCTTTGGATTTCTCCTTTCGACAAGCAGTTTACAATCTGGTCATGGTGTACACTTGTTTCAAGAAGTTGTAGAAAATGGAATTTTTACACAGAAAAGTATAGCTGGTGCCAGCCGACTCTTAACCAAAGCTGATCTTAACTATTTTGTCACTGAGTTCAAAGAACTAACCATAGTCATGGCATCTGATGAATTTCGCTTCTTCCTACAAGGAAAACACATCAAGGGGCACTTAAGTTTCTTTTGGCAGCTAAGCTAAATCATGATGTTTAAGAGACTAGTAGTAGGGCAACAAGGACAATGGCACACATTGCAGGCTGGCTACATAAGAGGAAAGTAGACATTCAGGGGCAAACCTGTTGTTCTCTTTTGATTGAAAAGTCCTTAACCTATTGCTCTGCTAAGAGGATTAAGACCCCTGGGGATAATCCATCCATTTGACAGGTTTTGACCTCCTGCAGATAATCCTTCCTTTTGAGTGACAGGTACTTGACATATTATTCCCCTCCCCCTACCACTCCTCCTTCTCCCCCTCAACCTCCTCCTCCTCTGTCCCTTAGGAAACTCCCCTCGCTGATGCAAAGCGCACTGTTGACATACATTTGATTGATTAATTAATTAAACTGGTAAATTAATTAAATTCACCCTTTGGGAAATCCCTCAGCCCTCTCCATCCCTGAAACTGGCGGGAAAAAGACTCAGTTGATCGGTTATTTGGAGGGAAATCGATTACAGTGTGTGGAATATTTTTTAAACAGTTTAGACAATGTGCAGAATATTGTTTATTTAAACAATTTACGCTATGCAAGGTGGAATATAATTTATTTATTTAGTTCAAGAAGTTGTCGAGAAATTGACTGCAGTGTGTGATGTACTGTTTATTTAAACAATTTACAGGATTCAAGACGATGTATGGCATATAGTTTATTTAAAGAATTTGTCAGGAAATTGACCACAGTATGGAATATATAAACAATTGCTGTGCTTTTTTATTCTGATCCCACTTGGAAATGCTGAGTAGGCTTAGTTTATATTTGCTGCCAGAGTCAGGAATGTTAAGTCTCTTATTATTTATTTTCCTCACTTTTCAAAGCACACTTTTGTCTATGCACAGACAGGAATATCAGGACAATTACATACACACACACACACACACACACACACACACACACACACACACACACATATATATATATATATATATATATATATATATATATATATATATATATATATAAAACTGTTCATGACATATGAGGGTTGTTCAGTAAGTAATACCCCACATTTTTTTCTCTGAACATATTTATTGTTAAGAGACAGAATTTGGTGACAATATACAACATGTCTTGTTCATGTCCTATTTTTTAAGTATTCTCCTTCACGTTTTATGGCTGTGTGGCAATGTTGTGGAAGAGCATGTACTCCCTGCTGGTAAAAGCTCTTGTCCTATAGGTGTACCCATGTTTTCACTGCATGACTGACACTCTCATCATCCTCAAAGTGTATTCCCCATAGAGAATCTTTAAGCAGCCCAAAGAGATGGAAGTCTGAGTGTGCCAAGTGTGGACTGTAGGGTGGATGAGGCAATGATGTCCAACCCAATTTGGCCATGTGTTCCTGGGTAAACTTGTGTGTGGGTGTGCATCTCTCTGCCTCGTGATGACTGGGTGTTGTGTGATGTCCTTAGGTTAGTTAGGTTTAAGTAATTCTAAGTTCTAGGGGACTGATGACCATAGCTGTTAAGTCCCATAGTGCTCAGAGCCATTTGGGTGTGCATCATCGTGTTGGAGCAAGATTTCTGCTGGATCCTTGTCCAGTTGAACACATCAGAAATGGTTCTTGAGTTTCTCCAGAGTCTTCATGTATTATTGTTGTTGTGGTCTTCAGTCCAGAGACTGGTTTGATGCTACTCTATCCTGTGAAAGCTTATTAGTTACATGATCTACCCATCTAATCTTCAACATTCTTCTGTAGCACCACATTTCGAAAGGTTCTATTTTCTTCTTGTCTAAACTATTTATCTTCCACATTTCACACCCATACATGGCTACACTCCATACAAATACTTTCAGAAACGACTTCCTGACACTTAAATCTATACTCGATGTCAACAAATTTCTCTTCTTCAGAAAAACTATTCTTGCCATTGCCAGTCTACATTTTATATCCTCCCTACTTTGACCATCATCAGTTATTTTGCTCCCCTAGTAGCAAAACTCATTTACTACTTTAAGTGTCTCATTTCCTAATCTACTTCCCTCAGCATCACCTGATTTAGTTAGACTGCATTCCATTATCTTCGTTTTGCTTCTGTTGATGTTCATCTTATAACCTCCTTTCAAGACACTGTCAATTCCGTTCAACTGCTCATCCAGATCCTTTGCTGTCTCTGAAAGAATTACAATCGGCAAACCTCGGAGTTTTTATTTCTTCCCCATGGATTTTAATTCCTACTCCAAATTATACTTTTGTTTCCTATACTGCTTGCTCAATGTATAGATTGAATAACATTGGGAATAGGCTACAACCCTGTCTCACTCCATTCCCAACCACTGCTTCTCTTTCATGCCCCTCGACATTTATAACTGCCATCTGGTTTCTATACCAATATTCCTACAGAATCCAAACTGATATTCAACGAGGTCGGTCTCTATCAGTTTTTCCACTCGTCTATAAAGAATTCGTGTCAGTATTTTGCAGCCGTGACTTATTAAGGGGACACACTCTGAATGGGCTGCATTTTTATCATTATCTTCACCCTCATAGTGCAACTGATATATAAATGAGAGATAGCTCAAAATTCTTACACACAGTTACGGTCATTAGTCAAAGTATTTTCCAAACAATCATTGAGATATTTTATTATATTTTGGTACTGACAACAATATTTATAATAGTATAAAAAACAGAACATTCTTTCACTGCAGTACCATTTTATTTGGAATCACTGACTGCACAGCTTGGAGAAAGAGTCAGAGTACAGACAACATTCACAGAAGTGTTTTATTCCTCCAATTTCCTGCCCTGATGCTGATCTGTGAAAAAGACAAGTAACTTATTTTACTACAACAAAAATATTTAAAAGTGTAGCTCAAATATCACTGACATCATGATCATTTTATAAATTTTTCAGGAATTAGTAGGCAAGGGAGGTAGAGGAGGTCATTCTAAATGTCCGTACCAATTTTAGTGAGTTTAACTTCAGTCATTTATGGGAAAAGTGTACCTGAATGGTGAAAATTCAAGTTTTTGTAAATCGCAAAAGAAGATTTATAGATTTATTAATTTACCACTATGCTCGTTTAGAACATTCCAGCTACAAACTTCAGTTGTCCTCCTGTTTCCTTATCCTCCAAACTCTTTCTCTTCATTCTTTCCTTTATCCTTGACTCCTTGGTAGCAGCTTCTGCAGCTGTCTCTGCTTCGGTTACGTGCCGCTTATCAATAGCAGTTAGAGATGAAGCCATTTTTCTTCCCATCTGGATGTTCAATTTCTTCATAACATTTATCCTTGAAATTGCAATATCATTGAATGTTATTATTACATCCATTACACCAATCTTCAGCACTGTCAGCCCAACAAATACAGTTTTGGATGTTCTCTCCCATAAACAGGTGTTGAAGCTTTCATTTGCATTCTGAGAGAGACCATGCATACATTTGCTAAGTAGATTTCTATTTGCCAGATCCCTATATATAGACCTAATTGGCTCCATTACAGCAAGTGGTAAGGAATGCATGTGTGTATATTGTAGGCCTGTAGCATTGCCCATCCAGTACTTGTACCACGAATCTTCCCCTTTTGGACACAAACCATGCTGTGGCGTTTCATCTGTTGACACTCTGTGAAACCATGCTGCACAAACAGCTCGTCTCATGTTCTCCAAATCTCCTACATTTCTCCTCATTACTACTCCATAATATTGAGTCAAAGAATCAGTTTCACTTGTTGTAAGACGACCTGGTCCACCTAGATGTTTTCCGTCTGACAGTTTTTTTCCACTGAAGTATTTACATTATTTTCTCAGCTGAGCACCACATTCAAGCTTTTCCCCCAAACTGTCCCATATGGTCTGTCATTAACAACAGTAGTGTGTCCTTTACAGTCTTCATCCTCAAGGTAGCCTACATACCTCACACCACGACTGACCTCTGATCTTCTAAAAATGTTGAGAACACCTATCGTTTCCATGTTTCCTCTTGGGCCATCAAAGTTCTTTACACAAACATGGGTGCCATAAAATTTACTTGAACAACCCTGGCAGTGCTGTGCTGGACATTCATAATCTAGTATCTTACCAGTTTCATAAAATATGGCAGTAACATCCCCATTCAAAGAAGTATGACCTCCCTTCTGCCAAGATCCACCAAATGCTGCTACAATGTCTGTATTCTCAGAAAAGGCTACTACTTCTTCTGCTGCTCTTTTCATTGAATGTTCACTTACACCACACAAAGCATTATGTATTAATTTATTGTATGTGTCAAACCTCAGTGGAGATGGAGGCAAATCCATCACTGCACAAAACGTGTGGGGAGTTCTCCTTCCTCTTCCAATACATCGCATTGCATACGCAAGCTGAATATTTATACTGTAATGTCGACTATCAGTTACTGGCGATGTCTTAGTATCACTGTGCATCCTACGCGAGTTACAGGCAATCACTAACCGACTTCAAAGACCTTTCCTTGCTGAAATGTCCTCAGAAACGTCAATACTATCTTCACAATTTCGGTAGTTACATTTCACAGCACTCTTCAAAAGCCTTGACAGTATATTTTGGTTAGCACTAACATTTATGTCGCTATTGCTGCTCACAATACTACTAGGCTTGTTCTTATTACATTCAGAGAGCGAAAGTTTACATCTTGAAGCAATGCCTGTAGACACAGTTTCTGCGGGCAACTTTTGAAGCAAATGATGTATGTTATTCGGTTGTGTTTGGAGCTGGCTGCCGCGAAACTTTCGTTTGGGGCTAAATTTCTTTACTCTTGGCATTTGTAGCACAGGAAACACACTCACAGAAACAAAACAACACACAATAACTACAAAACCACACATGTATGAAATTCCGAAATCATATATTCGCAGATCTTTGTTTACATTCGATCGATAGCCTTCTAGACATGCCTGTACTTTGGCTCCGGGAGTCAGTGGCTTCTAGAATACACCTGTTTTAACGAGCCGTTACTAACGGTGGAAAAAAGCGGAGGAACAAAATAATGCATTACGTATTCTGCTGCACTGCACACTGACAGATGAGCGCGGCCCCTGTGCAACATTACGTTCAACCTCAATTTTAGGATGAACGGAAAATGATAAACTATACATTTTTTAAATCCACATGAAATACTCTTTTCTATAGACCAATATTTTTTTTTTCAAATTTTTGGTCATATTCACGAGCATGTACCCTTAAACTGGTATTTTGGTAATTTTCACGCCTGTCAACACCTGCTTTCTTTGGGATTGGGATTATTATATTCTTCTTGAAGTCTGAGGGTATTTCGCCGGTCTCATACATCTTGCTCACCAGATGGTAGAGTTTTGTCAGAGATGGCTCTCCCAAGACCATCAGTAGTTCTAATGAAATGTAGTCTACTCCCGGGGCCTTGTTTCGACTCAGGTCTTTCAGTGCTCTGTCAATCTCTTCACACAGTATCGTATCTCCCATTTCATTTTCATCTACATCCTCTTTCATTTCCATAATATTGTCCTCAAGTACATCGCCCTTGTATAGACCCTCTAAATAATCCTTCTACCTTTCTGCTTCCCCTTCTTTGCTTACAATTAGTTTTCCAACTGAGCTCTTGATATTCATACAAGTGTTTCTCTTTTCTCCAAAGGTCTCTTTAATTTTCCTGTAGGTAGTATCTATCTAACCTCTAGTGATATATGCCTCTACATCCTTACGTTTGTCCTCTAGCCATCCCTGCTTAGCCATTTTGCACTACCTGTCGATCTCATTTTTGAGACGTTTGTATTCCTTTTGTAAGTAGGCTGTTTATGTTTTCTTATTGGCAACGTTACGTAGCGCTCTATATGAAAATCACTGGCTGTGCTGTGTGCAGTCTGTGGCTAGTTTGCATTGTTGTCTGCCATTGTAGTGTTGGGCAGCGGCAGCTGGATGTGAACAGCGCGTAGCGTTGCGCAGTTGGAGGTGAGCCGCCAGCAGTGGTGGATGTGGGGAGAGAGATGGCGGAGTTTTGAAATTTGTCATGAACTGCTATATATATTATGACTATTAAGGTAAATACATTGTTTGTTCTGTATTAATATATTTCATTTGCTAACTATCCCTATCAGTAGTTAGTGCCTTCCGTAGTTTGAATCTTTTATGTAGCTGGCAGTAGTGGCGCTCGCTGTATTGCAGTAGTTCGAGTAACGAAGATTTTTGTGAGGTAAGTGATTTCTGAAAGGTATAGTTTAATGTTACTCAGGGCCATTCTTTTGCAGGGATCTTTGATAGTCAGATTGCGTTGCGCTAAAAATATTGTGTGTCAGTTTAAGCACAGTCGTGTGTATAAATTTTTCTAAGGGGACGTTTCACTTTTTGCCTGCTTCATTTACTGCATTTTTATATTTTCTCCTTTCGTCAATGAAATTCAGTATTTCTTCTGTTACCGAAGGCTTTCAACTAGCCCCCGTCTTTTTGCATACTTTATCCCGCTGCTACCTTCACTATTTCATCTCTCGAAGCTACCTATTCTTCTTCTACCATATTTATTTCCTCTGTTCTTGTCGATCGTTCCTTAACGCTCTCTCTGAAATTCTCTATAACCTCTGGCTCTTTCAGTTTATCCACGTCTCATCTCCTTAAAATGTCACCTTTTTGCAGTTTCTTCAGTTTTAATCTACAGTTCATAACCAATAGATTGTGGTCAGAATCCACATCCGCCCCTGGAAATGTCTTACAATTTAAAACCTGGTTCCTAAATCTCTGTCTTTTCATTATATAATCTATCTGAAACCTTCCAGTGTCTCCAGGCCTCTTCCACGTATGCAACCTTCTTTCATGATTCTTGAACTAAGTGTTAGCTATGATTAAGTTACGCTCTGTGCAGAATTCTACCAGGCGGCTTCCTCTTTCATTCCTTACCCCTATTCCATATTCACCTAGTACTTTTCCTTCTCTTCCTTTTCCTATTATCGAATTTCAGTCCCCTGTGACTATTAAATTTTTGTCTCCCTTCACTATCTGAATAATTTCTTTTATCTCATCATACATTTCTTCAATCTGTTCGTCGTCTGTGGAGCTAGTTGGCATATAAGCTTGTACTACTGTGGTGGGTGTGCACTTCGTGTCTATCTTGGCTACAATAATGCGTTCACTATGCCGATCATAGTAGCTTACCCACGCTCCTATTTTTTTATTCATTATTAAACCTACTCCTTCATTACGCCTGTTTGATTTTGTATGTATAACCCTGTATTCACCTGACTAGAAGTCTTGTTCCTACTGCCACCGAACTTCACTAATTCCCACTATATCTAATTTTAACCTATCCATTTCCCTTTAAAAATTTTCTATCTACCTGCCTGAGTAAGGGGGCTGACATCCCATGCTCCGACCTGTAGAACGCCAGTTTTCTTTCTCCTGACAATGACATCCTCCTGATTAGTCTCTGCCCGGAGATCCCAATGGGGGACTATTTTACCTCTGGAACATTTTACCCAAGAAGACGCTATCATCATTTAACCATACAGTAAAGCTGCAAGCCCTCGGGAAAAATTTTGGCTTTAGTTTCCCCTTGCTTTCAGCCGTTTGTAGTACCAGCACAGCAAGGCCGTTTTCGTTAATGTTACAAGGCCAGATCAGTCAATCATCCAGACTGTTGCTCCTGCAACTACTGGAAAGGCTGCTGCTCCTCTCGAGGAACCACACGTTTATCTGTCCTCTCAACAGATACACCTTCATTGTGGTTGCACTACGGTCTGGCTATTTGTATCACGAGGCACGCAAGCCTCCCCACCAATGGCATGGTCAGTGGTTCATGGTTCACGTATGCCTCTAAGTCGATCCTCTTGCCCTTACATCCACGAGAATGACTCCATCACAGTCCCAGAGATTGTAATCATTTCCGACAGATAGGGTTGTCTTCAGTTTCTTCTTTTGTGATGAATGAGGATGACTCCTCTCCATGGGCTGCCTTTTGTTTTCTGGCGCTAAGTGGTGCACCCAGATTTCGTCCCCCGTAACGATCCGTGACATAAAGACCTCCCGTCGGACTCAAAACCCTCCAACAGTTCAGATGAAATGGCCTTTCTTTGAATCTTGTGGTCTGATCTGAACATTCGTGGAACCCTTCGTGAGCACCTATTTCAATATCCGAGAATCTCGATCGTTGCAGACGCACTTCCAATGCTGACCGACAACTGTAGAGCCAACTGTAGAGTGCATCCGCACGGTTCAGCATGTCTGTGGCAGCGGCTGTGATAGGACGTCCCGACTGTTCAAATGGTTCCTATGGCTCTGAGCACTATGCGACTTAACTTCTGAGGTCATCAGTCGCCTAGAACTAATTAAATCTAACTAACCTAAGGACATCACACACATCCATGCCCGAGGCAGGATTCGAATCTGCGACCGTAGCGGTCGCTCGGCTCCAGACTGTAGCGCCTAGAACCGCACGGCCACTCCGGTCGGCCGTCCCGACTGTGATCATGGAGCTCTGTTTCTGCGTTTCCTTACCCATTTCTTTACCCATCGCCCAACTGTACTCCTATCAACTGAAGCATGGCCATACACTGCACACAAACGTTTATGGATGTCCACCACGATTTCTTTTTCTACACACAAAAATTCAATAACAGCATGCTGCTTGTAACGTGAGTCGTATGTGGACACCATTTTGACGCTGTACTATCGTTCTGTTATCTGCCAGAACGGTTCGGAACTTCACCAGCACACAGAACAAACATCAAGTGTGAAGCCTCAACATGGACGTTTGTCTGTGTATATTAATGGCTTTTTTTAAAAAATGTGGGGCATTACTTACTGAGCGACCCTCATATTTTGAAACCCAATGTCACTTTCTGCAGATGGACGAATTACTAGAATCTTAATGGCAAACTATTTTGTCAAGCTCGACAAACATACAGCAGTCATATTTCCCTGACAATTAAATCCTGGAAAAGAGTTCTACAGATGATGACTGGAATGAAGTGTGGTATAGTAGCAGCCGTTTGGGGTCTGCCATGCCTCTCTCTATCGTCAAGGCACCGCAATTAAGACAGCACAATGTCCTAATTACAGATTACGTTACTAAATACCACCAACCAGGGACCACATGTCGGTCTCCTTTGATCTCGCGGCCCCCAAAGTCGAAATAGTGGTCTTTCTCTATTTTTCCTTCTGTAACATGCCACTGCTGGGCCTGCAAGCGCCGTCGGTCGCGGTCGGGCCGAACCTCAAACTAAGAAGCGTTTACCCACTCCTGTGGAATACCGACACACACAAGAACTCCTTCCATGGCAAATTACTGACTGAGAATAGATCCCACCATGGGATCTAAGCTGCCGTCTGTGCTGGAGAGAAAGGATCTCACGACAAGAAATTCAATTATATAGCATAGGATATAGTTTGTATTTATAAAACTCAATTTACAGGGGTGGGATCTAATTTTTATTTGGTGGGAAAAGTTCACATCGAGCAACTACAAGTCCTAATTACGCAATTACACTGCTGTAGATTGGAGGTGACGTCTTATTAGAAAATTTTCCTGTGTGCATTCACCTTAACATGCAGGGATCGACTGAGCTGGTGCACAGTGCACTACCAGAGGATGTTTCACTTCCCCTACCCCTCGCCCCCTCCCTCCCAACGCCTAACAGAAAAAATTGTTAGGAAAAAGACTCACTGTGTGCTGGAGAAAAAGGATTTCTCGACACGAAATTCAAATCAAAGACAATAATACATTGATACACATTCTTAATTTAAACAGTTTGCGAGAGACGTGGTTCCCCCAGTAGGTAGACATCGTGACTGCGCCCCGCCACCCTTCCTGCCAATGACATAATGAATGTAATCACAAGGGAATGGAATGAAGTGCGATATAGTAGTCACCGTTTGGGGTCTCCCAGCGCCCCCATGTCCTAACTACAGATGGCGTTATTGAATACTACCGACCGGATATCGGCTTCCATTAATTTCGAGGCGCCCATACAAAGCATCAAGCGACAGCATTCTGTTGATCGGCAAATTCCAGACTCGCTTCCTGTCTCTGTCGCTCTCTCCTCAGAATACTATATTTCTATTGGCTAACGCTGGAGACAAAAGGGATGCTGACGCAATTTCGATATCAAAACTACGAGTCAATTGGATTGCGTAAAATACTCACTTCCACCTTACGATGATCCTTCTTCATATTTTCTATGTTTGAGTATCACACGCAAACATTATGCAAATCAAGTAATGAAATTTCCGTCGCAAACAGATCATAACGCTAAATATATCCGGGGTCTTGTACGCGCGCACCTCTACAACAACGTTTCCAGTAAATATATCTGCTGAGAAAAAAGCCCTGACTATCACACAAACTCGCGATCACGAGGCGCACGCTGTCCTCCGACTGCAGGATAACCTCGTCCACGCCGGCTGGTAGGGTGAGACCCACACCCAAACGCATGCGTGCACGCAATACAACTATCGGAACTGATCAGTCGGTAATTTGACGTAGCGCCTGGGTTTTTAAAAGTACTATACACTTCCTAAATTGATTCTCTCTGCTAAATTCGGAAGGAGGGAGGAAGGGTCTATTCCGTGATAGAATAGAGACAACAGTAAATAACTCTGCAAGACAGAATCCACTACGATGTATTGAGAAGCGGTAAACACGAGGCACGTAAACTACGATCCAGTCCATGGCAATAAGCTGTCATGGTTAGATGCTGAAGACAGCAGAAAACACTCACACATCCCACGCAGTCACATCCCAGGCGTCCCCATGCAACGCTCATATCCCCATGTACACTGCTAGCGCTGACGTAAAGAAGTCAGTGAAAATTTCCGCGGCGGCCGCAGTCGCAGTTGCGGACGCGCGTCTACGCGAGAGTGCACCATACCATGGCCATGGAGAGTATCTCGTGATGATTGGAGTGTTAGGAATTCGGACGTTATCAGTACATCCATTGCAAACGTCCATCATTATGAATCTTCTCTTACGCAACACACACACATCCGCTTCTGATGGGCTCATCCAGAACTCTGGTCACACACACTGGTCACTTCGCCAGGTCCCACTGCCGTGGGCAAGATCAGACAGGTAGGCGCATTCTGTGTACACGTCGAAGGCTGAGCTAATCTGTTACTTCTGGTTGCCTTACAGGCAGCCACGGTGCACTGCGAAACAAGCAGCTGCAGCTTGGAAGTATACAGTAGTTCTAAAAATTCCATCCCAACACTGACCAACCAGTTTAAAAAGCACACATAAAAAGTGGTCTTGGTTCTACAGGCGCCGACGGAGTAGCCGCGTGGTCTAAGGCGTTTTGTCATGGCCCACGCGGCTCCTCCCATCGGAGATTCGAGTCCTCCCACGGGCATGGGTGTGTGTGATGTCCATAGCATAAGTTAGTTTAAGTTAGATTAAGTAGTGTGTAGGCTTAGGGACCGATGACCTTCGCAGTTTGGTCCCATAAGACCTTACCACAAATTTCCAAGAGTCACTGATAGTGTTACGCTTTCTGGTAGTAATGCTGTCAGCGGCTTGGAATCAAGTCTCTCCATTCAGCCGCATATTTGCATTGGATCCTATGGAGACGTCTTTTTTAATGGCTACAGCTACTAGTGAATAATATACCTTGAAATGAGTCACCCATTTTCGAACCTGTCTGCTACAGCAAAACTTCCAACGTGGTTTTAGAAAATTCCTCTGCATCTTGAAACTGTTCCACAGTCTCTGCACGGGCCTACCTGCAGCTTCGTTCATGTGATCACCCCAATTTAAGTTAGAACTGAACGGAAGTCAGGGAGTACTATATCCACCACCTTTTGCAACCCGTGTAGAATCAGGTAGAGATGAGTTAATGCAACAGGTCCGCCTTTTGGCTACTCGGTGGAAATGGGATCATGCTGTTGTAGCTGCGGCAACGAAGCTGACCATGGAAGGATTCTACCACCGGCAACATACCTTACGCATAAGGACCGCGCTATTAAAAACACGATCACAACGATCATGATACAGTCGCGCTGCATAAAAAGCGATCTTTGTTCTACGGTACACACAAGAGCCGTTGATAGTTTTAAGCTTTCTGGTAGCTGTCTTTCCATTCAACCACATACCTGCGTTGGATCCTATGGAAATGTCTTTTAATTATTACAGCCACTAGTGAATCATATTCATGGCACTCTCATATCTCGAAAAGAATCACGTTTTTCGAACCTATCTGCTACAGTAAGATTAAACGTAGTTTTTGGTAGTCCCTATGCATCTTGTAACTGCTCCTTACTCTCTCCGCGCCACACCTGCAGTTTTGCGCATGTGATCGTTCCAATTAAAGCTGGAACGGAACAGAAGTCGGAGAGCGCTATATCTACCACCTTCTGTAACCTGTGTAGAAACAAGGTAAGCTCAGTTGATCCGAAAGGACCGTTTTGACCACTCGATGGAAATGGGAACATGTTGTCGTAGCTTCACCAATGGTGTAAGATGAATAAAGTCAGCGCCAAGACGAAGCTTTCTCCTGCAGCACAATGTAATGTAAAAGTGAGTACGAACAGTTACGGTGGTGTTTCTTATCAGGAAAATTAGGAAGACTGCTCTGCGTCTCTTAGGATCCATTCATGTCTGTCTATTATGTACCATCCAACAGAGTATAAAAAACTGCGATAAAACCTCCGCTAATTTCATCCAACAGAGAACTATATATACATATCTATATATCAAAAACAAAAATCGTCTGTGTGCTGGCATCGAGCATATTTGGTGATCCTATTAAATATACAGGTTTTGATCCCCTCAATGATCGAAGTCACCTGCACAGACCAGTGTAAAGTTTCATGACCTGTACTGTAGGAGGACCATACTCCACAGACTATCGGTCGCAAGAGAGGTTCCCTGTTTTGTTGTGTGATTCATTGTTTTTTTTCTGCTATAGTACACTTGGTACATCGCCATACATTTTGTTTTATTTCCCCACGACTTCGAGATATGTGCCAGGTTATAAACTGACATTAACATGTTTCGATCCATTGGCTTTCACAGAAAACTGGACATCGCACAATGTAAATGGTGCAAATGGCTCTGAGCACTATGGGACTCAACTTCTGCGGTCATTAGTCCCCTAGAACTTAGAACTAGTTAACCCTAACTAACCTAAGGACATCACAAACATCCATGCCCGAGGCAGGATTCGAACCTGCGACCGTAGCGGTCTTGCGGTTCCAGACTGCAGCGCCTTTAACCGCACGGCCACTTCGGCCGGCCACAATGTAAATCATGTTGCTGCTGTTTCCACAATACACACACTCGATGACTGAAATAAAAGACAATCACAACATAAAGGAAACTGGAAGAGTTGTGCGGCATTGTGGAACGTTTCCAAACTGCTGTCCGAAGGTGATTGACGACCTCTACATTTATACTCACCTTTCACAGTGATGGGATGGATGATGGCTTGGTGTTCCATTTCTATTGATTCCTCATACGGCAGTCATGTACGCTTTGACTGTTTCGGTGCTAGCCATCCCCGGAAGGTGTTGCCCCTCTACCAAGATTCTTTCTTCATCTCAAACAAACGATGTCAATGAATCATTGTGTGGTAATCAACAGTGTACCAGTGGACGGCTGGGATGGAAAAGACATAACCAATGTTCTGTAATAAGTGTCACAGTTGATAGTGTGATAAATTTTAGCAATTTTACAGGATTTTTACAACGCCCACCAGTGACACGGCATCATGTTTCCCAATTTCTGTATCATCGCCAAACCACCCCTCCTCTACTTTGTGACACATGTTCATAGGACCTTTTCCTTCCATTTCCAGTCAAGAATCCGTCCCTACAGTTTGTCAGTTTTATTAATGCATGTATGTGAACTGATCCCTGGTTGCCTGCGACAGGTCCTATAAACGCATGCTATGACAGTATTATATAAGTATTATATAAGTAGGCCTCCCCATTTGATATTGTAAAACGGTGGATTTGGTTGTGATCTTACAACTTTCATTAGTCATTCTTGTCCTCTAAATACCTCCGTTTATTACCGAGCCCTAGGATCCTCTTATCGCCTTTCATTCAAATGTTAGACGCTTCTACATCTCCCTCTTAGTTAATGTCCAGTTCTCTGAACAATAGAGGAAATGGTACCTGTAACGGTTTTGTAGATCTTCTTTGTTGAAGAATGTGTGGCATTAGACTTGAACTTATCTCTGAGGGCATATAATCAACTGGAGCTGCCAAAAGTTCTTTCATTTATATCAGGGATATTTAATTATGCATGGTCGAGTCACATTAATGCGGCCATCGCCACTCTCGGACATCAGTCTGCGATAACCACTCACAGTCAGCAGGTAGCAGCACCAACAGTGATGGGTATATAAAACACGTCAGGGGTAGTCGTTGTTGTAATGTGGAAAGAGAACTATTTGTCTGACGTATAAAAGGGCACAATCATTAGCTTTAGGGCCAAGGGTGGAAGCATTTCCGAAACGGCTAAGTTTGCAAAGAGTTCGAGTGCCGCCTTGATTGAGTATACCGTGTACGGTAAAATGACGCTATCCAAAACCTGCGTTGAGGAAGCTGTGGTTGCATCATGGGCCGTAGATGACAGGGGTGAACGATGGCTGCAGAGATGTGTATGGGCGAATAGATGTGCAACTGATGAGCAACTGACCACCCAAAAGAACCAAGAGGCTACCAACAGGGTCTCCTGTTCACCGAACGTTGCTGTGTAAGGGACTCCGCAGCATGCAGGTGGTTCATGCAGCCATGCTGATTGCTGTTCATCGGCGACGAAGACTGGAATTTGTACGCCAATACCGCAGCTGGACGTCGACAGGGTGGCGACAGGTGGCGTTTTCAGATGAATCACGTTTTATGCTTCATTAAACAGATGTGTCAGTGTACGTGACGTGGAACGCCTGAAACCAAACACGCTGCCAGAGTCATTGGAAGGGTCCAGGCCGGAGGGAATTTCCTGGGCGATCTCGTCATTCTGAAAGGCACACTGGATCAACACAGGTATGCATCTATCCTTGGGGACTATGTCCACTCCTGCAAGCAGTTTGTTTTCCTCGGCACGTTGCCATCTACCAACAGGATAATGCAAAATACCACACAGCATACAGTGTATATGCGTGGTTCGAAAGCACCAGGATGAGTTCTCTATACTCCCGTGACTAACAGACTCTCCGGATTTAAATCCATTCGAGAATCTGTAGGACTACCTCAATTCGACTGTTCGCGCCATGGATCGCCAACCAAGAAATCTAGCGCAGTTGGCCACGGTACTGGAGTCGCTATAGTTCCACCTCCATGTTGAGAACTTCCAGAACATCAATGACTCTCTTCCAGCACCTCTTGCAGTAGTCTGTGCTGCAAAAGGTGGTTATTCTGGTTTTTGGCAGGTTGCCACATTAATGTGATTGTACACTGTAGTAACTGTACCGGCTTTATAGTTGCCTGGGCTGATCAACAGACTTGAACTTGTCTTCTTCAACTGTGCTCTTGTGCATATTTAGTGCTGACTATTTGTACGTATTCTGTTTTTTGTTTAGTGATGTGTGGTCCTACTCTCCTGCTTTACTTGCTGCTATGACGAACCTTGCATACATCTCAATGAATTTATTTGCGATTCGGAACTGTAAGTTTTTATAGAGACTGTCTCAATGAATACTGAAGGTCTGAAAATATATGAACAATACCTGGAGTTTGCTATCTCTTTCCAAATATTTTTCAAGCATTTGCCTAAGGGGAAATAATACTCTTCTTCTTCTTCTACGTGATCAGGCCAAATGGACTGCACTCTCCTACAAGTTTCCTCCTCCATTGTATTCTGTCCATTGCTGCTATCCGCCATCCGTCCACATCTATTGATGCTTGGTTTAAATCTTCATGGAAGCCATCCTTCCAACGCTTCTTGGGTCTCCCTGGGGGTGTCTTTACCAGGAGCTTCTGAGGCCATCTGTAATCTTCCATCTGGGCCACATGGCCAGCCCACTGCATTCGTTTCGCTTTGACAGTTCCTGCTATGTTGGGCTGCTGGTATAGTTCCTCAAGCTCTTGGCTGTGTCTGATCCTTCATAACCCTGTGTCTGCATCCAGAACAGTACCGAGGATCTTCCGAAACACTTTTCTCTCAAAAACGAGGAGCTTATGGAAGTCCTGTTTTCGCATACTCCATGTCTCACAGCCATATAGAACAACAGGCTGGATCAGGGTTTTGTACAGTCGAATCTTGAACTGTCTGGAGAGATGTCTGGACCGAAGCAGTTGTGCTGCTTGTATTCTGACATTGATCTCTGCTTCACATGGCGAGTTCTCAGTGAAAACTGCCACTAGGTAATTAAATTCGTGCACTCTCTTGTAGGATTGGTCTCCCACCTGCATTGACTGTAGATGACCAGCAGTTTGACTTTGACCGTGCGTTATAACGAGGTACTCTGTCGTTTATTTTTAGCCCAAATTTGCTGGCAGCCTCCTCTAGTGCTCTGGTCATTTGCTCCAACTCCTCTTCGGACCTAGAGAGTAAACAAAAGTCGTCTGCATAACTAAGTATACCAGTCTCTTTCCTTCGATTTCAATCCCTTCGTTCTCTCGGAAGGTCTCATGTACGATCTTCTCGAGGGCAAAGTTGAACGGGATAGGGGAGCAGCCATCTCCTTGCCTGAGTCCTGCCACAGTTTCAAATTCCTCAGTTACGCGATTTCCCATCTTCACCTTTGCACGTGTTTCGCTCAGACAGATCTTCATCAGATTCATGAATTTCTTTGCCATGCCAAACTCTTTAAACAGCTGAACAGGCTCTTGCGATGTATAGAATCATAGGCCTTCTTAAAATCAACGAATAAAATATGCAAATCTTTACCATATTCACCCAGTTTCTCAGTGAGCTGTTGGAGGCTGAAGATGTGATCTACTGTTGACCGTCCTGGCCAGAAGCCTCCCTGGTACTCATCACCGAGTGTGTCACTGCCCGAATTCTATGTAGGAGGCAATTGGACAGGATCCTATAGCAGACGTTAAGCAGGGCGATTCCTCGATTGTTGTCACATTTCAGCTTGTCGCCCTTCTTATGTATTGGCCAAATCAGAGCTGTTTTTCATTCTGCTGGTAGTTCTTCTTTGGTCCATATTGTTTGTATCACTCGGTGTATTTTTTTCTGCAGGTTTCTCTCCTCCTGCCAGGATCATTTCAGCCTGTATTCCCTCTTCACCTGGACTCTTATTCTGCTTAAGGTGTCTGATTCTGGTTTTTATCTCATCCAGGGTAGGTGGGGGATAATCTGCATCGGCAGTAATTGGGTACCAGAAATCAAACTGCTGTTCGGGTTCATCACAATTTAGCAGCTGTCGAAATTATATTTCCATCTCACAGCTATATCGCTATCGTACGTCAGGATCTTCTCATGGGAATCTTTGACAAATTTCTGCTTGGCCTGGTGACCTGTGCAGAGGTACTTCACCTTCAGAAACATTTCCCTAGTCTTTTGTCCTCTGAAGTCTGTTTCTGCTTAAATGATGATATCCCTTATAAATTTCCTCTTTGCTCTTCTCAAAGTTGCTTGTGTAGTCTTTCGGACCTCCTCAAATTGTGCTTTGCCCTGTGCCAGATTTGTCCCCTTCAGCCACTTGCTCCTGGCTTCCTTCCCCATTTGCAGGGCATCTGCACATTCCTTTCCAAACCAGATCTTCTCCAAACCAGATCTTCTCCAAACCAGATCTTCTTGTCCATTGTGTTTAGCACAAGCGTTTCCTTCGCCGTTTCCCAAACTGGATGTTTCCCCACATTAGTTCAAGGTCCTGATTCGCGGCCGTTTCACTGAGGGCTTCAAAGCGGTTATTAAGTTGCACCTGATATTCGGTCTTCGTTGCTTAATCTTTTAGTTCCTCCACATGGTACCTTTCAACTCTTTTTAACTTAGGCCCCGTTCTTCCTTTATCTTGTACGTTCAAAAGGCCTCTGACCAGGAAATGATCACTCCCACCTTCGGCACTCCGTGCTGTCTTAACGTCTTACACCAATCTCTTGGCTCTTCTTCAATGGCAACATGGTCTATTTGGATTATATTTGTCCCATATAGCGACACCCAGGTTCCCTTATGTACTTTCCGGTGGAAATTTGTGCTGGAGATGAACAACCCTGATGATGTAGCGAAGCTGATGAACCTCAAACCATTATCATCGGTTAGGTCGTGTAAACTGTGCCTTCCTGCTGTGTCTTGGAATATTTGCTCTTTCCCTACCTTGGCATTCATATCACCAAGGAGGATCCTCGGGTGTCCATTTAGTATAGCGTCCATCACTGCCTCTTGCTGTGCATAGAACTCGTCTTTAACGTCACTTTCACTCTCCTCCGTGGGAGCATGACAGTTCATAAAAGCCGCCTTAATATGCTTTACGTTCGCTGTTAGAACAGATATTCTTCGGTTGACTGACATGAACTGTGAAACATTAGTGACCAAACTCTTACTGACGCAGAAACCAGTGTCTAACAGATGACCTCATTCAGAGGCTCCATACAAAATAGTACAGTATTCAACATCCATGCTGCCAGCATCCTCCCACCGGATATCTTGCAGTGAAACTAGGTCTAGTTCATACCTCTGAATTTCTCTGACATCATTGATTGCAGCTCCTGTCTTGTGCAGACTCCTTACATTCCACGTTCCAAATCGCATACCGTTTCTTTGCCACTGACGTCGTTTAGTTTTATCAGTAATGTTCCGAGGCTTACTTGTAGTCTTGAAAGCATGTTTAACTTTTTTACGAAGAGAGGGTGCTGGCCTCCCGTCCATCCTGCGGTGTTACCCTCACAGCTTACAGGACTGCTGGCTTTTCTTAAGGGATGGGCTCCTCTCAGGAGTTGGGTTAGAAGTAGGAATAAGAAAATTGGAAAGACACCATCGGGCCTCGAAACCAAGCACCGTTGGGGTCGAAAAAGCAGGAGTTGGCCAAGGGAGGCCCACGGGGAAGGAGAAAGAAGGAGCCTGACACAAGTAAGTGGAAGCAATGTCACGCTCAGCTCGGAGCCCCGCAGACGCCACCCGCGTACTTCTAGCTGAAGGCCCTTGGGGGAAACAATAATAATATAATAATAATAATAATTCATGACAGGAAAACATATAAAATCTTAAAATTATACATCATGCACAGGATGTTCCAGGAGGAATGGTCGATATTCTGGGATAAGACAGGAACGATCTTTCGAAGCTAAAAAATGTAGTGAACGTGGACTCCAGAATGCATAGCTTGTTCAGTAGAAGAGATAGGTTTCACAGTAGCGATGATGAACAATTGCTCATAGCTCTTAAGATATGCGCGTTAGGACCCACATTTGCTAGACATTTTTCATTCTTTTGGTCCATACTACCACTTCTCAAAATATGGAAAGCAAAGAACTTGCAGTAGAAGAGATTTGTTTCTCAGTATCGAAGATGAAGAAGTCCCTATAGTTCTTAAGGTATGCAGTTTTAGAGCCTATGTTTATTATACTTCTTTGCTTTGAATTATCATTCTTGTCATATCCCTGAATATTGACCATTCCTCCTGGGACACCCTGTATAATGAGTACTAACAGTTCTCAATATTAATTCTAGCTTAAACTGTGTTATATATTGGATCTGTGCCGGTTTCGGCAAAACTCAAGTCACAGCATTCGGTATATGTTTTTAAACTATTAGGCAGTACTATTTTTCCCTACGGTTATCTGAAAATGTGTCAACGGTAAACTTTTATGTGCATGACGCGTCAACTGTTTACATTCCTTTGTGCCCTGAACCTTAGAACTTCCATGTGGGGTATATGGTTAGCAAGGTTATTTATAATTGCCCAGGAATTAGCGTTTCTAAATACACCTCGAAGATTCACAACTTACAAAGATGTTGCGTATGATATCACTGTTTAATGAACACTGTAATACAGTGTGATCGAGTGTACCCATCTCATCTCGTCTAGCAAATTGAGCTTTCTGCTCTTAACTGTGATAGGGAAGATATAGAAGGTTTTTTCTACCTTATACCTTTATGTCTTTTCTTTCTAATAGCTGTTTTGTCTCATTATTCAGTACTCATTATTCAGTACTTACAGTTAATTTATTCAGAACGTTTTTTCGGACCTTGGAAAACAGCAATATAAATGAAGAGATCACACTGATCACTGGATGATGAGGATATTCTTCCAAACCGCATTGTGAACGTAATAAAAGCGAACTCGACGGTTTACGAAAAGTGGTCATGAAGTTATTATTATCACCTCGTAAAAATAAAATGGCATTTTTAACTTTTGTTTGTTCGCAGGCACGTACATGTACGAGTATTCAGGTTTGGCACCCATTTAAATCCTCATGCTGTAGACGTAACCCTCCATTACAGCAGCCAAAAGGAAATGGGGTACCCAACTGGTGAAGTATCGTGCCGTTACTCGTTTTCAACAACACTGAAAATATTGCAACTCTGTCAGGCTAGACCAACCAACTAAAAAAGTAACCCAAATTTGACTGACAGCTGCAAAATTTCTGCTGCTGCCCAAAACGAGTTTCCACACGATACTTCACTTTCTCTATAGGTGTGCCGTTTTGTTTGATTTTCTCTGGCGGTATTCTACGGTACTGTGGCGTGGATATTTCAATTTGTACTAGGACTGCAGAATCGTAGCTGCTTAATAAATAAAAGTGTAAGTAACTCTATTTTTTGGAGCGATAGGTAAAAGTTCGTGATTACCCACGCACTTGTACTTTTTAAGACAAAGAAAGAAAGAAAGAAACACCACGAAGGAAGGAATTATCCGAATGTTGCGAAAATCGGTAGATGTGATGTACAGATACAGACAAACAAACAATTGCAGTTTCAAAAAACATGGATGATTTATTCAACAGAAAGAGCTCCACATTTTGAGCAATTCAAGAACGCGTTGGTCCACGCCTGGGCCTTATGCAAGCAGTTGTCATTGGTTGACAGAATTATTGGATGTCCTCCTGAGGAATATCGTGCCAAATTCTGTCCAGCTGGCGCATTAGATTGTCAAAAGCCCGAGAAAGTGGGAGCGCCCCGCCCATAATGCTCCTAAAGCCGTCGGCACACGGATCGTGCATCCGAACGTTTAGCGTTGAGCGTGCCGAGTTAGTGACGTCATAGCGGGGAACAGCACGTTTGGGAGTCTTCCTGAAAGTGTAGAGCAATATCTAGCGTGTCAGATATTCTGAGTGTGCGTCTGAGCGTTGACCAATCATGTGGCACATCGCCATCTACGTCACATGCACGCCAATTCCCTTCAGCACGGAGTTGTGAGGTGCCATTTTGGCATTCATTTCAAGCCTATACGTGTATATGCCGTTTCTGAGCACCAGAAAATTGAGAATCACTCGAAAACACGTTGTTAACTGTGTGATTCGTTGCAGTAAAATAATGAGAAACATCATATTCGTGGCAAAAGAATTATTCTAACTTGCGTATTATAAGACTATGCCATTTGAAGGCAACGACACACTGAGGATCCACCAAAAACGCATTATTCTTGGTACAAATTGTTATAATTAAATTTCAATTAGTAACACAGCTACGATTAAATCTTTTAGCAAGTGGGAAGAGGCAAATATGGGCTACAATTTGTGTGTTGTCGGTTCAGCGTAGTGGAGCAAGATGTTGGTGGTTCTCCGTTTCCCCAACAATTTTTTCCCTAACATCCGCGTTTTTAATAGGTTCTGAAGCTTTATTATTAGTTTAATGTAAGTATATACTGTAATATTTAATGTTATTTAAATATAAGTTCACTCTTTTTTTGAGGAGTGAGTTTGTTCGCTTGGCTTAATCTACAGGACAGCTTGCGCTACTTGTAAAAAGATATTTTGCTCCTTTTTCTTTTACGTTTCGTAATTCAGATGTTGCAAAGATTCTGCTAATAGGTAGGAACAGTGATCAAGTAAGGATGACCTTTGGGTTTTACTATATTGTGGGAATGATGAAACAATGTTTATCTTATGTGGAGAACTATTGCAAATTTGTATCGCACTGTTTGTAATGGAATGTTTGTAAGCCTGTGTGCTTATTGATTGAAAATGGTACGTACTTTCCTTTTCGTCTCAAAACATGTAACTGGATATTGAAGTTTTTATTTGTGTATATTACATGTAGAACAACGTGACTAGCATATGGACAATGGAGAAAATGAGCGTTTTAATAGAGCTAACGTGGGAATTTTACGTGCACCCGTTTAACAAACAGTGTGATTTACGAACTAGAAACATCCCGCAGCTGCCGCTGGAGTGCGTTATGAACGCGTGCACTACGTTGGGGCCCACGTACCGTATGCACAAGTCGCATCGTTCCTGAGCGTTCACCAGCACATTGAACTCAGCACGCTCAACGCTGATGTTCGACAGCACGGTCCGTGTGGCGACGGCTTAACGTTCTCAATTGAGGAGAGATCCGGCGTTCTTGCTGGCCAAGGTAGGGTTTGGCAAGCAAGAAGACAAGCAGCGTGCGGGCGGGCATTATCTTGCTGAAATGTAATCCCAGGACGGCTTGCCATGAAAGTGACCCAAACGGGGCATAGAATATCGTCGACATACCGCTGTGCCGTAACGGTGCCGCTGATGGCAACCAAAGAGGTCTTGCTGTGAAAAGAAATAGCATCCCGGACCATCACTCCTGGTTTTCAGTCCTTATGGCAAGCGACATTCAGGTTGGTATCCCTCCACTTTTCGGGGCATTTTTAGAATCTCATTGACTGGAGTAGAACTATCTTCAGTGTTGACTCCTGCTTCGAATTCAGCTCTGATGACCAGCGAAGAAGTGTCCGGAATGGTGGACAATGGTGGGATATCAAACTAACTATCGCCCACCGTACGGCGCCACAACCAGGAATGATGGTCCGAGGTGGCTATTTTTTCATAGCAAAGCATTGCCTTCATGGTAAGCCACGCTGGGCCCGCAATGCAGGAACCCGTAGTTGGCGAGAGTCTCTACTGCTTCTTTTTGTGCTTGCCAAACCTTACCTTGGCCAGCAAGATTTCCGGATTTCTTCTCAACTGAGAATGGCGCATGGACAGGGCTCTCCAATCATCTCGGGATTTTGACGATCTAACGCGTCAGTTGGGCAAAATGTGGCACGACATCCCAAAGAAGGACATCTTACAACTCTCTCAGTCAGTTCCAAGGTGAACAACTGCTTACATAAGGCCATAGGCGGACCAACGCGTTATTGACGTGCTCAATTTGCGAAGCTCTTTCTCTTGAATAAATCATTTTGTTTTTTTGAAATTGAAATAATTTGTTTGTCTGTACATGTACTTCACATCTACCGACTACACTCACCGACCACAATTGCCTATCACAGTTAGGTTTAAGGCAATTCATTATACAATTTTATCTAGGGTCCAACCACTTTCGCTGTGTCTGCTGGTATAGCGTGCGAGACGAGTGGTAGAAGCAGAGGAGGAGGTGGGCTCGCGCCCTGGAGATAACCGTGAGATCCGCCAGCGATGGAGTCCTCGAGGCCGCAGGCACGGCTCTGCGTCGCATCACGTGACGAGCTATTAGCGGAGCCGGCGGGTTACGAAAGGAAGTCGCCGAGATTGCGGCTTATCTGCCCACACCCCGGCGCCACTCTCGGATGCGGCAATTCCTACCGCGGGTCCCGAAACACCATCTGCGGCGTCTAAGCGTCTGCAGCTTGGTCGAGGTCACCTGGTCGAACTACTGCATCTTTGCCCTCGATGACCTAGAAAGTCGCTGACGTTAATTTCCCGACAACGAGCAATAATCTCCCACGTATGGGACATAGCTTCTACATCTATCTATACAGGGTGAACCAGAACTCCGCCGACAAACTTTCAGGGGTGGTAGTATGGACCAAAACGAGAAAAAAAGTCTAGAACACTTGGGCTCTAAAATGCTTAACTTAAGAGCTAAGAGCACTTATCCATCTTCGATACTGAGACACATCTCTTCTATTGCAAGATCTTTGGTTCAGTATTTTGGGAGGAGGTATTATGGACCAAAACAATGCCCAGTAAACACTGGCTCTAAAGTCTATATCTTAAGAGCTATGAGCACACTTCTCTAGAAGAAACGTGTTTCACAACAGCATAAATGAAAAGTAACTTGTAGCTCTCAAGGTATTCACTTTGGAGCCCTTGCTTACAGGATCTTTTTTTTTTTGGGCTGTACTACCCCCTCCGAAAGTATAGATTATTTTCACTAGTGTCACAGTAACAAAGATGAACATGTGCTCATAGTTCTTAAGGTATGCATTTTAGAGCCCATGTTTAATATACATTTTTTCTTGTTTTGATCCATACTACCACCTATGCATGTTCGTCGGTGGACTTCCGGTTTACCCTGTATTTTAGCCCTCGTGCCTCTCTTGAAATAGTTATAAGTCTCGTGTTCATTCTGTAGGTCGATCTGTATTTCTATTAAATCACGATAAAATAATTGTTTCACTTGCTCTCTGCATTGAAGCTGACGAAGAGCATTGTCAGTATTGTATGCATTTAGTTCAGTATTGCGTTTTCTCTTTCAGTTGCGATCCCATGGCTGAAGTGAGGGAACACAATTACACTGTGGAGAAACGATCAGTGTCTTGTATGTGGGTGCACGAACGTCCATTGACAGGGCAAACAATGACAGAGATATCGAGTAAGGTTAGAGTTGGCTTTGGCAAGGCCCCACCTCATAAAGCAGCCCTGTCTGATCGGAAGAAACGCGCTTTCGTAAATCCGCGTCCACACTGCTCTGGAAACATCTATTTGTTACAACATGTTTCCTGCATTGTTTGCAGTAAGTGTGGAACATTGTTTCTTGTTAAGGTCTTTGGCGATGATGGCGGGATACTATTCTCGCGGTGTTCCTATCTGCATCTTTGTTTTTCATAGAGTATTTGGATCGTCTACTACGTTATATTTAGTGCTGGGGAAACTTCACTGTGTGACGGATCGCCCGTAGCGACCCTCATGATTTATTATTATTTGAGGTCGCGATCTTGTTACCAGCTTTTTGAATAACACGACAGCTGAGAGGCCAACGAACTACCGGTATGGGGGATTTTCTGTGTGTTGAATGTTGTTCTGTGTTACAGAATGTTGTAATTGCTCGAACTACGCTGCCCTTGTTGTAACCGGTGGATCAACAGTAACCGGCTCTTGGCAGCAAGCGATAATATATCTGCAGTCAAGGAACGCCCGATTGCGCCCTCTGAAGACGGAAAATACGTGATTATGTTGTTTTAAACCAGTCTTTTACAAAGTCTTCTCTTGTCATGTATGAAAAACTCGAGCGCATTTACGCATCAGGATGAAGTGATTGATACTAATTTGAAATGGATGTAATTGTAATAGTCACAGAATCAATGGCATAATATCTGTATAAAAGAATAATAATGTAACACCACTGATTGACAGCATTAATCGATTTGTGGTTATTATTCGGACTCCTCTGAAGTGTGTTTATCGCTGTGTTGGTTGAATTGAAGTTAATATTGATCAGTTACATTCTTTATCGTGTGAGACAATATTTACGTGAGATTGACAGTTTATTTGCTCTCAGCATAGTGATCGCGATATCTCTCTACCCTGTAGAAAGTAGATAACTGGAATATTTCAGGGCTTATTAATTGTAAAGATAGTGATTACCAGGGGTTTGGTTTAGGCCCCTCTCGTTTAGTATCTGACCTGGGTGTATAGCATCACCGTATATTTCAAAGAAGGACACAAAATTCAGCAAAGCAGTTTCAATGAATCAAAGACTTACAGTTACTCATTTATTGGCAACTGAATACTAATTTCGGAGTCCTGCATATTTATACCATATGGGGCGGACTGGTTGAAGGCATGAAGGATCATATAAATATAATAACAGAATAAAATAAAGTCTCGTAAATATTGTTGAAATGTATACTTTATTGAGATGTTATTGTACAATGCAGAAACAAATAAATCCAAGTTAGAATACAAATAAAGACAAATTAGCTTAAATTTAAGCTAACTTGTCTGTATTTGTATGCCTCGTTTCATATGACAGACGAATGTCATCGAGGAGCCGTATGGCTTCAAAATAGACCCACATCGACGTATAAATTGTTCCTGTACCACTATACTACTTCCTGCTTTCCTCTACTAACATTATACACCCAGTACTGGACGATTAGTGACCTACTATTCTCCTCGATAGATCTGCTGCTGATATTATGTGCAGCAACAATTCTTTCCAAGCCATATTTTTCTCATTTACATTCTTGCAGCTGAAACGCATGACATTTCACAGGCACTCCTCTGCCTTATAAAATGACAGCATGTTCGAAAACATGCGGCCTCATCCACTCCATTTCAGTATCAATATCTATGTATAGTAGAGGCAAACTCAAAATCAGGCGAATTACGGACGACCAAAACGTATACAAATACTAGTGGCATGCAGTGACGAGATGCAATAGCATGTTGCAAAGAATGGTCAGCCGTAGTTACCAAGAATATTCTTTGGAATATTGTTTGAAAAAATTTTGAAAATTTCACTTTAGACACGGCTTAAGAAAACTCGAGAGGAAACGTGTACTGCCATCGCTCAATCAACTGAGCAGTCTCCCATAAATCCATTCGCAAAAGAATAACTGACACGGCCAAGTATTGTAGTCAACAATGCATGTCAACATTAAGAATAATGTTATGGGACTATTTAGAACATTGTTCGTGAATTAATTACTGTGCTTTGTCGGTACAATTTCCACCTCCATGTCCATTCGAATTGTTCCATGAAGAAGTTGGCCACCACTGGACTACCCATGGCGACGCCTTCCAGCTGTTCGTAGAAATCGCCATTCCACGTGAAATAGCTCGTGGTGAGACCTGCATGGAAGAGCTTTTTGTTCCCGCAAGACACAATTCGAAGCACAGGCACTGGACTCGGCGACTTGCAAACCTAAGGTATGGTACAGGTACGTCGATGATACTTTCGTGGTGTGGAGCCATGGTGAAGAACAGCTCGGTGACTTCCTAGAACACTTGAACAGCCGCCATGCCAACATAACATGGAAGTAGAAAAGGACAAGAAACTGCCATTTCTAGATGTGCTGGTCACAAGGGACGGCGAAAACCTGGGACACAGCGTGTATCGAAAACCGACACACACGGACCGATACCTGCACAAACTGTCAAACCACCACCCGAGCCAGAAAAGAGGCATGATTAGTACGCTCGTAACGAGAGCAGGACGAATATGTGAGCCGCAACACCTCAAACGAGAAATGCAACACCTGGAAACTGTTCTGAGGAGCAATGGGTACTCCACAAACTACATTAGAAGTGTAACAGAGCCAAACACTCGGCGAAGTAAGGAACCAGAAGAAGAAATGTCGGGTACGGCCTTTCTGCCATACATTCCCAGAGTGACGGACAGAATCGGCCGTATATTGCGCAAACATGGCGTAAAGACGATTTTCAAACCGACAAGGAAGATTAAAGAGTGTCTTAGATCGGCGAAGGAGAAAAGAAACCCACTTGCAATGTCGGGAATATACCGTATACCATGCACGTGCGGAAAAGTTTATGTCGGAACGACTGGACGATCAATTAACACCAGGATCAAAGAGCATAAGCGACATTGCAGGTTGGGGCAGGTGGAGAAATCGGCCGTGGCAGAGCACGCACTGAATGAGACCGACCACGTAATAAAATTCGCCGACACGGAAGTTCTGGCTGCAGAGAAGCACTATCACTCGCGCTTGTTCAGAGAAGCTGTAGAAATACAAAAACACACGAACAGTTTCAACAAGAAAGAGGAAAGCCTTAAGGTAAACGGATCCTGGCTTCCCGTACTGCAGCGAACGACCGTCGCAGGTAGCAAGAGGAGAACCGCATCGGAAATGACCGCGGAGAAGCCCTCGGACGTTGGCGCGCCAGGTACATATAGTCTGCGGCCGCGAGCTCGGATCCAGTTCACCACCGGCAATGGAGGGTGAAGCTTTGACAATGCCAGCCACTCGTGCTGGCGAAACGTCAGAAAAATCATTAGATGAATGTCGGCCGAAGAACCCGAGACAGAAGCCAATAGGCAGTTTGTCATCATGGTGCTTGTTCGGACGATACTTTTTTCAAAAGTATGTGAATGTAAATTCTTATTTGGATATGTTGCAAAGACAATGGAATCACGTATGGTGTATGGTTACAGCACGACGAAGATACAGTACACATTTCTATTCAGGTGCATATGATCGATGATGGACAGTTCAGAGGCCCCTGGATTAGGTGTGGTTCATCAACATCTTCAGTTCTGTTGAAATGTCCACCACAAAGCCTCTGCCTTACCACGTCAGGTAACTCATTATGGGGAGTTATCAAGTTCCATGAGGTTCAAGAACAGAGCAAGACTAATGTAAAACTGCGCAAAATTGTTGAGGAAGCTTTTCTAAGCACAAGATGCTCCACATGATGTCATATAGGGTATGGTGCACATGCAGATCTGCTGGCTACGTAGTTTTTGTATGGAAGTACTCGATGACACTGTATACAATGTATTGTTTCCACGTAGGGGTCTGGGGTGTTCTCGGACCCACTGTTCTCCGTCACTCACCCTACAGTCTTTGGTGGAGGACGCGTCGTACTAGAGATTTCCGGTCTTACTGATTGAGAGAAAAATGGCTATCTACATACCTCTGAGCGAGTCCTAATCTCTCTTGCCTTATACTAATGATCTTTACATGTGGTATATGATCGTGGCAGCAACGTGTTCACAGAGTCCTATCAGTCCACGCAAAAACTATTTCCCTTTTCTTCGAAGCATTTCTTTTTAAGTTGCCTACACGCTTGTATTACATTTTCATAAGGGCTGTGCTGAACTGTTACGATACTAGCAATGCGTTTTCGAATTCGATGTCTCCTGTCATGCCTACTGGATGAGGGCCACAGAGGCTGGAAAAATATAGAACTGGTCGTGCTAGTTTCTTCTATGCAATTTATAGATGTACTGCACTTACCCAGATCCTTCGGTCGAATCTAACTCTTCAATTTGTCACTTCTGACACTGATTTTACACGACCGCCCCATTTAATATCGCTTATTTATATTACTCCTCAATACCTACAGCATGTGATATACTCCAGCTGAACACCACTAATCCCTTACTGGGATACTATATAGTTTGTGGTATTGTACACAGATCGGATTGCCAGACCAAAGCTCGTAATGTGAATCGATACCACAGACATTAGCAAGGGCTCACCGCAATCCCTAACGACGTGCAGGAGGTGCTCCTGAAAACCACGGCTTCCCTCTCAGCACAGTAGCGCTCTCACGCTGAGGTCACTATAGTGATGAACGAGCAAGAGTTCTGCCCAGTTAGTGACCTCATCTTAACGAGTCAGCATCATAGTGTAGGACCAACCTGATAGTTACTTATAGACTTGTTCACTTAAATGTGGAACATTGTACTGCCTATGAACAGTTTGTTAAGTAGTGCATCAAGTGATGCTTTGCTAGTCAATGACGGTTGTAAATTATCCAGTACTCCAGTGTGTCAAAATTAAGTAAATAATATATTCATTTATGTAATAAGGTCAAATGATATTCCGTGTGAGCTATTTCGATGTGTCACCTCACCGAGCAATCAAAGAACCCACTGGTGTAGCTGAACGAAAGTAGTTTCGCCTGGTCACTAAGGGGTCATTCCTCTTTGTTATGGCTATTACGTTGCATTTATCCACATTTACCTTTGAGAGGCGTCAGTCAGTTCCTGGCGTGACACATCTCATTTTATTTCGTGAATTCCATTAATCAAAATTACAAGTTTATTGCTACCTTTCGGTTTTTGCTTGTTGCTAGTCACAGTAATGGTATTAGTGATTTTAATGTTTAAGCCATCTTTGCCCACGAAACGTTTTACGCATAATACGGCAGAAAAGAAGAAAACACATTGCTGACGGTGAAACTTCACGGAAATAGAACAAAACTGTATTTACTTCATGCAGAATCCTTTCAAAACATGTTTCTACACACATCAAAAAAAGTTTTGTATCACGTTGTTTCAAAGAGTTCTGGAACCTGTACAGAAAATTGGAACAGAGATCAACATAAACATCATTTACACCCTTTTTATTGCTCATGAAAACCATATGTTGAATGTTGTGCCACCATACAGCGAGACCTTCAGAAGTGGTGGTCCAGATTGCTGTACGCACCGGTTCCTTTAATACCCAGTACTACGTCCTCTTGTATTGATGCATGCGTGTATTCGTCATGGCATACTATCCACAAGTTCATCAAGGCACTGTTGGTCCAGATTGTCCCACTCCTCAACAGCGATTCGGCGTAGTTGCCTCATAGTGGTTGGTGGGTCACGTCTTCCATCAACAGCCCTTTTCAAACTATTCCAGGCATGTTCGATAGAGTTCATGTCTGGAGAACATGCTGACCACTCTAGTCAAGCGATGTCGTTATCCTGAAGGAAGTCATTAACAAGATTCACACGATGGGGGCGCGAATTGTTGTCCATGAAGACGAATGTCTCGCCAATACTGCCGTTATGGTTGCGCTGTCGGTCGGAGGATGCCATTCACGTATCGTACAACCGTTACAGCGCCTTCCATGACCACCAGCGGCAAACGTCGGCCCCACATAATGCCTCCCAAATCAACAGGGAATCTCCACCTTGCTGCACTCGCTGGAAAGTGTGCCTAAGGCGTTCAGCCTGACCGGGTTGCCTCCAAACACGCCTCCGACGAATGTATGGCTGAAGGCATATGCGACACTCATCGGTGAAGAGAACGTGCTGCCAATCCTGAGCGGTCAATTCGGCATGTTGTTGGGTCCATCTGTACTGCGCTGCATGGTGTCGTGTTTGCAAAAATGGACCTCGCCATGGACGTCGGGAGTGAAGTTGCGCATCAAGCAGCCTATTGCGCACAGCTTGAGTCGTAAAACGACGTCCTATGGATGCACGAAAAGCATTATTCAACATGGTGGCGTTGCTGTCAGAGTTCCTCTGAGGCGTAATTCGTAGGTAGCGGTCATCTACTGCAGTAGTAGCCCTTGGGCGGCCTAAGCGAGGCATGTCATCGACAGTTCCTGTCTCACTGTATCTCCTCCATGTTCGAACAACATCGCTTTAGTTGACTCCGAGGCGCCTGAACACTTCCCTTGTTGAGAGCCCTTCCTGGCACAAAGTAGCCGGCCGGAGTGACCAAGCGGTTAAAGGCGCTACAGTCTGGGACCGCGTGACTGCTACGGTCGCAGGTTCGAATCCTGCCTCGGGCATGGATGTGTGTGATGTCCTTAGGTTAGTTAGGTTTAAGTAGTTCTAAGTTCTAGGGGACTGATGACCTTAGAAGTTAAGTCCCATAGTGCTCAGAGTCATTTGAACCATTTGGCACAAAGCAACAATGCGGACGCGATCAAACCGCAACATGTATCGTCTAGGCATGGTTGAACTACAGACAACACGAGCCGTGTACCTCCTTCCTGGTGGAATGACTGGAACTGACCGGCTGTCGTACCCCCTCCGTCTAATAGGCGCTGCTCATGCATGGTCGTTTACATCTTTGGGCGGGCTTAGTGACATCTCTGAACAGTCAAAAGGACTGTGTCTGTCATACAATATACACAGTCAATGTATATCATCAGAGTTCTGCGAACCGGGGTGATGCAAAACTTTTTTGATGTATTTACGTTCAGCAAGCGTGGGCCCAAATGTGACGGTTTCACCTCAACAAGAATTAATCGAGAGCATCAGACAACTGACGGTTCGTTATGTCCGTTCGGCGTCAACTTGGTGTATGACAGCGTGATAAGAGCGCAGTATAGGCTTGCACTTTTGGCACCGGGAGTGCTCATCCTGTGGTGCACAGCTACTCGAGTATACGCAGGCGGCCTTGGAAGGCTCAGATAAATCGAGGCGGCTCGCTGCATACCTCAGGAACCAGCTTTCCGCACCTCTCCTTTGCTCCGAATGCACCTCGTACGTCAAACGCCTTCTTCACATAAAGTGCTACCCTACGGTGCAAGTTGTGTTTATTAACATGAGTACAAGCAGTCGTTTTGTATATGAACTACTGCGTAACAGATATATTACGTTTGGAAGGGTCTTAGCTGGAGAAATGTGTAGTTACTGCGTACACTGAATGTACGGTACTCTTCCCAAAAGTAAAGGGCAGTTGGTTAGAAAACAGAATATTCAAACTAACACGAAAGAAAGACGAGAAGTTCTCAGACTTATACAGAAATGGTGATGATTTTCAAGAAACAGAAGTAAAATTTACCCACCAGGAAGCTTATGGCTAGTGTTTCCTAGGAAAGAAAATTAATTTTTCTTGTCGAGTATCTTGCGATTATAACGCAAACCGTCTGTATAAGCTGGATGCAAAATACGTGAGATAGTTCTAGGATTTGCAAAAGAAACTATTGTATTTCGATTGTGTAGTATATCCTCGGCGCTCGTACTGTTCAATATGGGATCGTTTGTTTCACGGGTATGTTGATAAAGATGGATTGTAGGAGTTCTGACCGGCTTCTGGGTGCTCTAACACGATACTAAGAAGCTGATAACATCTTTGCTGTAACATGTGAATTTTCTCTGAGAAGGGGAAGAAATGGATTCTCTGGATTTAGAATTGTAACGTGGAATGTAAGGTCTATCATGACAGGGGGAATGAAACAGCTCGGGGAAAAACTGGGTAAACACCAATGCCTAGGGACACCAATCCAAGAAACGAGACTTCCTGAGGGTGTTATGAAGATTGGAGATACCCACACGCTCTTTAACAGCAATGAGCAAAGTCAGGCCTGGACTTCGGGGTTGGATTTTTTGTCCACAATAAAATGAAATCGGCTGTCAACAAATGGTCTCCCGTAAATGACCTCATCTGTTGGATAATTTTAAACGCTAAACCATGTAAGATCTGCCTAGTGAATAGTCATACTCCATCAGAGGATGCTGATGAGGAAACAAAGAATGATTTCTACCTTGAACTAGAGGATGTGGTAGACAGACTACCAAGACATTCAGTTCACTTGATAATGGGACGCTTCAACGGCCAAGTGGGAAGTACAGTATCGTCCAACGATTGGTCCTGACAGTATCCACGAAACAAGCCGAGACAAGGAGAATTACCATTCGAAGCACATAATTTCCCCGCAAAGTAGTACATAAAGTTACCTGGATATCCCCAGATGGAAGTACGATGAATCAGATCGACCATGTTCTTGTTGACTGAGGACACCATGGTAGTGTCGAACACGTGCGATCCTTCATTTCTTGGTGGTAGTCAAACTACGCCTGAAACTTTCTACCAAGTGGCGAAGAAATTCTGAAAAGATGGCCCGCTTGGACAAGGATAAGTTGGAAGATATAGAAGTGAAACAACGCTATCAAGATAAAATTGCAGAAAACCTCACAATATCGGAGAATCCTGTCATCGTGGAAGACACATGGTTGGTGTTAAGGAATGCAGTGCTGCAGAGTGCAAGAGGAGAACTTGCTTGCCATCGAAAACGCAGAAGTAAACCTTGGTTCGATGGACAATGTCGAGAATCTGTTGGGATGAGATCAGCGAAGAGGATACAATGGTTAGAAAAACTCTCAGAAGAAGCGAGGCGTAACACGCACAAACTCATGTGAAAGATGAAAGAGGAACACCATAACAGACTGTTGAAAGCAGTAGGCGAAGCAAAGTCATCACGTTCGTTTTTCCAGGCCTCAAGATTTGCCAGAGGTGTCTACTGACTACGTACATTGGTTCTAACGAATGAGAAGGGCGAAGTGGTACCGCCAGAATAGCAGGTAAATCTATTTAAAAACATTTTGAAAACATATTGAATCGGGTCGTTCCACTGACGGTGACAGACGGAGCCCGTTTTGATAGAGTAGAAGTCTCTGAACCATCAGAGGAAGAAATCAGCGTTGCCCTAAAAGCTACTCAAGAACAACAAGATCCCAGGAGGTAGTGGATACATTGAAACGATTAATACCCACCATCTGGGTAGCAGAAGTAATTCCTGAAGAATGAAAGGGAGCAATTATATGTCCCATCTTCAAGAAGGGTGATGCTACCCAAGTAGCCAAGTACAGATGAATTTCACTTCTTGAAATTGGGCACAAAGTCTTTACAACTCTGCTGCTAAACTGAATTAAACCACTGGCTGAAGAAATTGTAGGCACATATCAATGTGGGTTCGTCCCCGGACGGTCTACCATTGACCACATATTTACTTTGAGGCAGCTGATAGAAAAATTCTATGAGTTCAATCGGGAACTACATCTTCATCGATGTTCGGCAAGTTTATAACAGCACTGACCGCGTCACATTATGGGAAACGTTAGAGGAACTTGGCATCCCATCGAAATACATCCGTCTAGTTGCAGCTTGCTACTCCCAGTCAACTTCTAAAGTAAGGTGTGGCAACCAACTATCACCACCTTTCACTATCCAAAATGGATTGAGACAAGGAGATCCATTGGCGCCAATATTATTTATCTTGGCCTTATAAAAAGTAAGCCGTGACACTTGCCGAACCAGAAAAATGGAGATGGTGGAAGCACACACAATTCTGGCATTTGCTGACGATGCTGTGATCCTTGGCGACACTCTAGAGCAGATGTGTGCTGATGCTTCCCGATTCCTCCAAAATACAAAGGATATTGGGCTGGAAGTGAACGAGGACAAAACTAAATATCCTGGAGTATCACGTCGCCGAAGTCTCCCGCCATCCATTGTTGTAGATGGGCGTACCTTCGAACGAGTTGAAGAGTTCAAGTACCTGGGCTCAATATTAACCAACAAAATGGTTCAAATGGCTCTAAGCACGATGGGACTTAACATCTGAGGTCATCAGTCCCCTAGACTTAGAACTACTTAAACCTAATTAACCTAAGGACATCACACACATCCATGCCTGGGCAGGATTCGAACCTGCGACCATAGCAGCGGCGCAGTTTCGGACTGAAGCGCTTAGAACCGCTCGGCCACAGCAGCCAGCAACCAACAAAAGTGATGAAAGAAGTACATCAACGCATAACAAGTGATAATCGCGTGTTCTTTATCATGAACAATCTTTTTAAATCTCGTCTGACATCCCAGAACAACAAAGTCCATCTGTACACGACACTGGTGAGGCCAATACTTTTACACGGTTGTGAAACTTGGGTGACATCAGCAACGACAAAAGATTCAATATGTGCATTTGAGAGAAAGATACTTCGGAACATCTATGGACACCTCTACAATAACATGGAAGGTAAATGGGAAAGAAGAGAGAAAGAAGACCTGTACCAGAGGTTTTGAAAGCCACATATTGGGCGAATATTGGGACAGAGGCGACTACAATGGTTTGGCCACATCTTATCTACGAACGGACGGATCCCTTCCTAAGAGAGTCCTCCACTCTCAACCCACGGGAAAACGCCTGAGAGGACGCCCAAGAACGCGATGGAAGGATCGAATGATGACGATCCTTCAAGAAGTGGAACCAGTGGCCGTGGAGGATGATGCTAGAGACCGAAAGAGATGGAGTGCTATCTGCAGCAAGTACCTCCTCTCTTGTGATTGACACACATTCCTTTTATTGGGTTTTTTGTGTTAGTAATGTTTTTTTCCTATTGTTCGTCTGCTGTAGGGCTCAAAGGCTCCTTAACGCAATAAATGATGATGATGATGATGAAGGGGAAGAAAAGTATGCTGACGTGAGGAAGAAATTGGAGTCGATTTGGGTGGCATAGAGGATTCAACATCGACGTTTGACAGTGCCATTGTCGGGAGAATCTAAAAAGAGGGAATGACTTCTTCAGTCTTATAGATTAGGGGAACACGTATACGAATCAAAGAAGATTGTTACCATCAGTTCCGAGGATGCCGATCGTGTTGTACGATATAGGAAGGAAGCTCGTCATTATTTAAGTAGTGGAAAAAGACTCGGGAGAAGAAAGAAAGATTTTGATAGAAGATAGGTAAAATAAAACTCCCGGAAAATATTTGCAATAAGATTGACGCTGGCTTGAGCTTTGTTGATGAATATCACGGATGATGCTGGAAATGACCACCGTTGACGACAACACAGCGCTCTGCTCGATTTATCAAACTGAGAGATACACATAGTAGGTCCGCCTGATGGATGGCAGCAATAGCGCTTTTAGTGTTCTGTAGCTCTTCCAATTTGTAAGGATTATTAGAGTACACTTGACCCTTCAATTTGTCCCACAGGTAAAAATCAGAGGAAGAGAAATGAAGCGATCGAGGTGGCCAGAAGATTGGACTACATATGCTGATTGTCTTCTCCTCACCGAACAACTCATAAGCTAATCATAACATACACTCCTGGAAATTGAAATAAGAACACCGTGAATTCATTGTCCCAGGAAGGGGAAACTTTATTGACACATTCCTGGGGTCAGATACATCACATGATCACACTGACAGAACCACAGGCACATAGACACAGGCAACAGAGCATGCACAATGTCGGCACTAGTACAGTGTATATCCACCTTTCGCAGCAATGCTTGCTGCTATTCTCCCATGGAGACGATCGTAGAGATGCTGGATGTAGTCCTGTGGAACGGCTTGCCATGCCATTTCCACCTGGCGCCTCAGTTGGACCAGCGTTCGTGCTGGACGTGCAGACCGCGTGAGACGACGCTTCATCCAGTCCCAAACATGCTCAATGGGGGACAGATCCGGAGATCTTGCTGGCCAGGCTAGTTGACTTACACCTTCTAGAGCACGTTGGGGGGCACGGGATACATGCGGACGTGCATTGTCCTGTTGGAACAGCAAGTTCCCTTGCCGGTCTAGGAATGGTAGAACGATGGGTTCGATGACGGTTTGGATGTACCGTGCACTATTCAGTGTCCCCTCGACGATCACCAGTGGTGTACGGCCAGTGTAGGAGATCGCTCCCCACACCATGATGCCGGGTGTTGGCCCTGTGTGCCTCGGTCGTATGCAGTCCTGATTGTGGCGCTCACCTGCACGGCGCCAAACACGCATACGACCATCATTGGCACCAAGGCAGAAGCGACTCTCATCGCTGAAGACGACACGTCTCCATTCGTCCCTCCATTCACGCCTGTCGCGACACCACTGGAGGCGGGCTGCACGATGTTGGGGCGTGAGCGGAAGACGGCCTAACGGTGTACGGGACCGTAGCCCAGCTTCATGGAGACGGTTGCGAATGGTCCTCGCCGATACCCCAGGAGCAACAGTGTCCCTAATTTGCTGGGAAGTGGCGGTGCGGTCCCCTACGGCACTGCGTAGGATCCTACGGTCTTGGCGTGCATCCGTGCGTCGCTGCGGTCCGGTCCCAGGTCGACGGGCACGTGCACCTTCCGCCGACGACTGGCGACAACATCGATGTACTGTGGAGACCTCACGCCCCACGTGTTGAGCAATTCGGCGGTACGTCCACCCGGCCTCCCGCATGCCCACTATACGCCCTCGCTCAAAGTCCGTCAACTGCACATACGGTTCACGTCCACGCTGTCGCGGCATGCTACCAGTGTTAAAGACTGCGATGGAGCTCCGTATGCCACGGCAAACTGGCTGACACTGACGGCGGCGGTGCACAAATGCTGCGCAGCTAGCGCCATTCGACGGCCAATACCGCGGTTCCTGGTGTGTCCGCTGTGCCGTGCGTGTGATCATTGCTTGTACAGCCCTCTCGCAGTGTCCGGAGCAAGTATGGTGGGTCTGACACACCGGTGTCAATGTGTTCTTTTTTCCATTTCCAGGAGTGTATAAACTTTCACGGCCGGCGTCTTCATTAATTAAAACTTTCTGGCTGAATTGCAGTGGTCCATATATAAAACTGCTTCTCCTTCCTGACGTTTCGTTGCCTACTGCGGGCAACATCTTCTGAGGTGAGTCGGCGACAGGCTGCTAGGCGCTGGAGGTCCCGCTTATATAGAGCGCTTAGATGGCGCCACCAGTCATCACATGCTTTCGACTTTAAAACTATCTCTGGCTAGTGCCATCTCTCTCGATTATACGTAATCGACAGTCACTTCGTTGGTACAGAGTCGACCCGCATATCTTGTCTAGTTTTAGTACTTCTTCTTTTTTATTAAAATTATTTTCGTGCTTGTAGATCTCTATAGCTTCTCTATACATGCGGGTATAATAATGTGAGGTCCTAGCTATCACATTTGTCTCACTAAATTTTATTTCGTGGTCACCGTCTTTGGAACAACTAAAACAAGTGTTAATACCCTAATGGAACACAAAAGGAACTGTAGATTGGGACAAATTGAAAAATCAGCTACGGTCGCAGGTTTGAATCCTGCCTCGGGCATGGATGTGTGTGATGTCCTTAGGTTAGTTAGGTTTAAGCTAAGTTCTAGGGGACTGTTGACCTCAGAAGTTAAGTCTCATGGTGCTCAGAGCCATTTGAACCATTTGAACTATTCTGTATTTCTATTAGAGATGGGGAATCCGCTCTTGAACTAATTCATAGAGTTGAATCTTTCAAAGGAGTGAACAATCAGTGATTCAGAAAAAAACAACGGTAGCTCCAAACGTTTCCCACGGCAGAGAGAGAGAGAGAGAGAGAGAGAGAGAGAGAGAGAGAGAAAGAGAGAGAGTGAGAGAGACGGAGCATATCAGCAGCGCCTCTGCTGGTCAGAGCACAGTGCACGCCACACAACACAGCCAGCGCCGGCCTCTGCCCTGCTTCTACCTTGGCTGCCTGCATTGTGCAGTGCCCCATTGGATTTTGTGTTTTACATATGCCGTGCAGTCCCTGTGCTTCCTCTGCCGCCTGCAGCGTCTGGCGCAGCTTAACTTCGCATCGCACTCTGTCGGCGATCGTTTCAGTCGCACGTCCTGCCCTCTGAGCAGTTGATGCGAGCACCAGGACAGAGAGCCACCTAGTGGATAACATAGGAACTACTTGCAACAACCTGCTCGCAAGGGAACGGACGATTTGTCTCGGAGCGGGTGAGTTCACCGCTCCCCCTACCCTCGGAACTCGCCCGCTCAACGCTCACCCCACCGTCTCGACTCTAGCCAGAGCGTTGAGCAAAGCGACTCAGGTGTCACTGTGGTCTCTGCGGTCTTAGCTCATGCAGTAATACAGCTCGCGGCTCAACCTGCTCGACTCAGCACCTCTGCATCGGAGTTCGTCCCTACTGGATATTGTTCTTCGTAGTAATACCGCTATGTATATTACATTATTATGTTATGTATACATCAATTGTTTTTATTTTATTTTTATTTGTTTAAACTGATTAGATTAGGTTCCTGATGACTCCTCTTACTATAGGATTTTTATTATGGACACTCGAATTTACGCTTTAATTACGAGCGAACCGATAAACGTATTGCAAAATGTGATACACCAATATTTTCCTTGTTTTATTCTGCGTAAGGCCATATGCAGCACTTTCGTTTTACAGTCAAATTTATATTTTTTTTCTTATTCTGGTACGGATTTTGTGATTTTAGGCGTCTTCGGAAGGAAACGTTCACTTTAAAAATATATGGCTTGCGATGTATTTGTATGAGGTTAATGAAATTTTAATACATTATAGCCAAATATATTGTTAATGTAAATCTCAAGTTACAACATTTTCCGATCACCCAAAAAACCACGATAGTGCAAAATAAATCAATAATCAAAAACTTTGTCATATCGTGGAAATTTCAATAAACAATACAAAATTCTTACTCATTATCTGTGTTACTTCAAAATAGGATCAAATAAGATCAAAATACAGGTATAGTACTGGAATAAACCAAGTTTAAAGGGCAATGTGCCTTCCATTTATTTTCTATTGTAAATGAGAGGTGAGTCATGAAAAAGAGCTAATTCATTTCAGGGAGTGAACAGTTCTGATCCAATCTCTGAAAAGAACAGTTTTGCCCATCTCTAATTTCTATAGCTTCTCTGAACAAGCGGGTGTGATAGCCCTTCCTTACAGCAAGACCTTCTGTTTTGGCGAATTTTACTATGTGGTCGCTCTCACACAGCATGTGCTCCGCCTCGGCTGATATCTCCACCTGCTCCAACCTGCAACGCCGTTTATGTTAGGAGATCCTCGTGTTGATTGATCGTCCAGTCCATTGCAGATGGGTCCCTTTTCTCCTTTTCGGAGACACTCTTTGATCTGCTTTGTCGGCTTATAAACAGTCTTTACGCCGTCTTTCCGAAATATACGGCCGATTCTGTCCGTCACTCTGGGAACATATAGCAGAAAGGCCGTACTCTGACATTTCTTTTCCGATATGTGACTTCTCTAGTGTTTGATCTGGTGACAGTTCTTATGTAACTGATTGAGTACCCATTGGTCCTCGGAACGCTTTCCTGACGCAGCAAGTCGCGTCTGAGATGTTGATGCTTACATATTCGTTTTGCTCACGATACTGGCGTATTAATCATGCCGCTTTTCTGGCTCGGATGGTGATCTGACAGTTTGTGCAGGTATCGGTGCGACTGTGTTGGTTTTCGATACATGCTGTGTCCCAGGTTTTTTTACCGTCCCTCGTGAGCATCACTTCTAGAAAGGGCAGTCGTTTGTCTTTTTCCACGCCAATGGTAAATTTTATGTTGGTATAGGGGCTATTCAAGTGTTTTAGGAAGCCATCGAGCTGTTCCTCGCCGTGACTCCACACAACGATGGTATCGTGCCCTATCTGTACCACACATTACGTTTACAAGGTGCCAGTCCTGTGCCTGTGCTTCGGAACGTTCCATGAAGAAGTTTGCCACCACGGGACTAAGCGCACTCGCCATGGTGAAGCCTTAACAGCTGGTCGTAGAAATTGCCACTCCACATGAAATAGCTCATGGTGAGACATGCATGAAAGAACTTTGATATCCTGCGGGAAAATGGAAGAGAGTAATTGAGCGGCACTTTGCTAAACGAAGAAACAACATCAGAGCTGACCAGTATGTCATTTTGTCCAGGTTTTAGGTTTTAGTTATTTCAGTTTCTCCATGAAATGTCCTGAGTTTTTTATGTATGTATCAGTCTTCCCCATGTGCGGCTGGATTACCAAGGACCCATAAGAATAACGTTCAATTAAAACCGATTGTTAGCGTTCCTGGTTCACCGACGTATAAATTGGCGAAAACTTGGCCTCTCTGCTCCAGCTTTAAGAGTTTTCACATAAGCAATTCGGAGATGTTACTTTTGAGCACTCCCTTGTAATTCCGCAATCATCACATTATTTAACTTGACAGCACCCATAACCATTGTCTTTTGTTGATGTCCATCTTATAAACTGCACTGAACAAAATCTGTGTTTCGTTCAACTATTTTTCTAAGTCTATTGCCGTCTGTAATCGAATTGCGATGTCATCGGCAGTACGCAGATATTCCCGTCTATGATGGTGTACGCGTACATCTGGGTATACAACCTAGTTTTTGATTCGATATTACGCATTTATGACATGAAGTCCGAGACCAGTATCAGTGTACAAAAGCCAAATCTCTAGGACAGAACTGCATCGAAATAAAGATGTTGGAAAAAATACACTCTCACGGAGGGTTCAATTTAAACAAGGCTAAATGTCCGGCATAATTTATTAAGATCTCGTGGAATATGTCACCCAACAGAGGCGTAAAAGGCTGAGAGAATATACGTTTCGTGGAAGAACAGGATGATCTTTCATAAACAAATGAACATGAAAGAGCGTTCGTGGCACCGGCAGTCGAACTGGGCTGTAAATAGCAGCGCGAAACAAACAATAGTTTACAGTCTGGTTGCAGTCCAGGCAATGAGTACGTATAAAGGTGCGTTTACATTTGTGCGCCTTGCACTTATTAGTCGCCATGCACCTGTATTTGCTTCACTCACAAGAAGAGGCATACGAATAGGTGCACTCCTCTTTCTCGAGATGTGCGCATACGTGATTCCTTTCACACCTCGATACAACCACGCCCGCTGTTCCAGTAATCGAGATATTCGCTTTGCCAGCAGCAATCGTCACGGCAGCTGATATATTTTGAGATAAAGACGAAATCGTCAGAAGAAGCGCAAGTACTGGGATAAATAATGGAAGACATAAAAATGGCAAGGATTTTTGTGTTTAATAACTGCACTCGTGATTTCGAAGTAATACTTCATCCTTTTGGGCACCCCAGTTTGAAGTTACACTTCAAGATATCTACTGAATCGAAATAAAATCATCCTCGAAGTATCCCTGTTTCTGGCGAAATCCATCGAAAACAACGTTAAGCTGGGATTATGATCATTTAACGTTTTTGTGTAAAACGAAACACTTCTTTGAATAATTAGAATCATTAGTCTAGAATATGCGAACAGGTTGGACCACTGTTGACGTATATGGAAACAAAGTGCTGAAAGGGTAGTTTGTTTTCCTTCGTCCTCTAAACTGTACAGAAGAGTAGTTGGATGTCGATATTTTGAAGTGATGTGGAGTTTTGCGCAGTGTTTGGCGCCTTTGGGCCGCGGGCACTATTTTCTGCAATACCCATACAACACTGAAAGCAGCTGTTTCAGTTACAAGCATAACTGCAGCGATGTATTATTTGTTCTCGATGACGCAAACTACTTGTGAATGAAAGCGGCTCATAAAGGAACCAGGACGTCTTCTGCACATCTAGGGCACCCGAATCACTCCTACAACATGTACACTATCTGATATGAAGTACACTATGTCATCAGAAGTATCCGGACACGCCCAAAAAATATGTTTTTCGTATTAGGTGCATTGTGCTGCCACCTACTGCCAGATACTCCATATGAGCGACCTCAGTAGTCATTAAACAACGTGAGAGAGCAGAATGGGGCACTAAGCGGAAATTACGGAACGTGGTCACGTGTCTACGCGAGATTTCCACACTCCTAAACGTCACTAGGTCCACTATTTCTGATGTGATAGTGAAGTGGAAACGTAAAGGGACCCGTACAGCACAAAAGCGTACAGGCCGACCTCGTCTGTTGACTGACAGAGACCGCCGACAGTTGAAGAGGGCCGCAATGTGTAATAGGCAGACATCTATCCAGACCATCACACAAAAATTCCAGACTGAACCAGGATCCACTGCAAGTACTATGACAGTTAGACGGGAGGTGAGAAAACTTGGATTTCATGATCGAGCGGCTGCTCATAAACCACACATCACGCCGGTGATTGCCAAACGGCGCCTCATTTGGTGTAAGGAGTGTAAACATTGGACGACTGAACACTGGGAAAACGTTGTGTAGAGTGAGGAATCACGGTACACAATGTGGCGATCCGATGGCGGGATATGGGTGAACGTCATCTGCCAGTGTGTATAATGCCAACAGTAAAATTACGAGGCGGTGGTGTTATGGTGTGGTCGCGTTTTTCATGGAGGGGGCTTGCGCCTCTTGTTGTTTTGCGTGTCACTATCACAGCACGGGCCTACATTGATGGTTTAAGCACCTTCTTGTTTCCCACTGTTGAAGAGCAATTCGGCGATGGTGACCACATTTTTCAACACGGTCGAGCACCTGTTCATAATGCACGGCCTATGATGAAGTGGTTACACTACAATAACATCCCTGTAGTGGACTGGCCTGCACAGAGCCCTGACCTAAATCCTATAGAACACCTTTGGGATGTTTTGAAAGCCGACTTCGTGCCAGGCCTCACCGACCGACATCGATACCTCTCCTCAGTGCACCACTCCGTGAAAAATGGGCTGCCGTTCGACAAGAAACCTTCCAGGGCCTTATTGAACGTATGCTTTGGAGAGTGGAAGCTGTCATCAAGACTTAAGGTGGGCTAATGTCGTATTGAATTCCAGCATTACCGATGGAGGGCTCCACGAATTTGTAAGTAATTTTCAGCCAGATGTCCCAATACTTTTGATCACGTAGTGTATGTAAAGCGGGATTGCCCTCTAGATGTCAAGAGAGGCGGACACGCCAGAATAAAAGGAAGTTTGGAGCAATGTACTGTCAGCAGAGGAGCAGTAAGAGCAGAATGAATCAGTCAAGAAAGCTCATTGGATGCCATCTGAATAACATATTCATCAAGGGCATTTGGACATTTCTGTAGCAGCGCGAGTAAACTGTTGGTGATGTCAATGTCAAGTGTAAACAGGAAGGACAACAACAACTATACCATGACAAGGCAGACCACATGTTCTGACGGAAGGTGGTTGGAAAACGCAGCTGAAGAAATCACTAGTGAATTCCAAAGTGCTTCCAACAGTCCAGCTGCCAGAAGTCCAGCTAGCACAATGGCTGTGCGTAGGGGGTTAAAAAGAATAGGGTACAATTGTCAGGCAGCTCCTCATAACACAGATTTCTGTAGTCAACACTAGGCCACGTTAGAGTTGGAGTAAAGAGCGACGCCACTGGATAGTGCATGACTGGAGGAGAGTCATTTGGAGTGATGAACAGCGTTATACCCTGAGTCAATACGATGGACTGGTTTGGGTTGGGTGAATGACTGGAGAACGTTACATGCCGTTACGTGTAGTGCTAACACTGAAACGAGGAGGAAAGTGGCGTTACAGCATGAAAGGGTTATTCATGGTTATAGTATGGTCCCGATATTGCGCTTAAAAAACTCTAAATGCGGAGAAATATGAACACATTTTACAACTTTGTGTATTGTGTGCACTAGAAGAACAGTTCGGAGACGATGATTGTATCAGCATGATAATGCACCCTGTCATGAAGCATGAGATGTGAAGCAATGATTTGTGGACAATAACATTCCTAGAATGGACTGACCTGTCCAGAGTCCCGCCCGGAACCCAATGGAACACCTTTGGGATGATTTAGAATGTTGAATTCACTCCAGAACCCAACGTCCGACTTCACTACCTTCTCTGGTTTCGGCTCTGGAGGAAGAATCGGCTGCCATTCCTCTCCAGACATCCAGTCATCCCACTGAAAGCGACCCTGGAGAGTTCAATCCGTCATAAAGAGGGGTTGATACATCCCATGTTAATGTCCATTAGTAAATGTCCGGACACTTTTGATTATATAGTGTATTCGTCGGAAGTACGAACGAAGGCTTTTAATTTTATTCAGATATGCCTTGTTGTTTCCATTTGTTCTTATTGCGAGAAACTGTAGGCAGTTATTCTGCCTTTATTGTCAGCGGAATGTACCAGCGACAAACAAGGATATGCACGATAATATTCTACAAATTCCTTGTGTTTCTCCTTCGACTACTCGGCCTTTAGTGTTAAAGCGAAGGCTAATCTGAATGCGTGGGAAAAACAGAATGTTTCAACAGTGGGAACTAAAAAAGCAAAGCAAGAAACTTAACCGCGGGTTGGTGTGTCTTCCCGACTGGAATGGGGAGACAACGGCACCTGCGCATGGCGACTTGCACTACCTGCGCATGGCGACTTGTACTCACAAATTAGAAGCGTGCGTGAGACTGCACTGTTGCATACGCTCTATTGTCTGCTTGTGCAACGGCCGCATGCACCTAGTATGCATGGTGTGGTGTTGTCTGTAGAACGAGGTCTCGTGCAAAAGTTGGTACCTCACGACAGCGCTATAAGTAAAGACAGGCGCTGACAGACGCTTCAACGATTGGGAGATATCGGCGTGGACACGCCCCCTGTGATTCCTACGCCGCCGCAGTTGGGAAGTTATGTCTGAGCGCAGTGCCGTTCAGCCCAGTCTTTATATAATAGTCCAGTCTCAGTGTAATCGGCGACCACTTGCAATCATCACTTACGACGGCAGTATCGTCATAGCACAGATCCGGCTGCGTGCGAACAGGACAGTCATACTGAAATTAATATCAGTTAAAGACAATATTGTGCTCTGATGTGAAACGATAATAACGCACTGAAAGAAGTGCTACATGTTATAAGCAGCAGCGACAGTATCAAATACATGTCATCTGTGTGGACAATAGTAGTTTTCAATGTTTTTACCATGCTTGAGTTTATATACATTACTATTAATTTGTGTGTGTGTCAGTTGTAATAACCAGTCGACTTGCCCCTGAAGTACTTTAGATTCCTACAGTACACCGCACATGAAAAGTTGCACAGGTGTAAATATACCGGGTGATCACAAAGTCAGTATAAATTTGAAAACTTAATAAACCACGGAATATTGTAGATAGAGAGGTACAAATTGACACACATGCTTGGAATGACATGGGCTTTTATTAGAACAAAATAAGTGTTCGTAGACGCGTGAAAGATCTCCTGCGCGCATCTTTTGGTGATGATCGTGTGCTCAGCCGCCACTTTCGTCATGCTTGGCCTCCCAGTTCCCCTGACCTCAGTCCGTGCGATTATTGGCTTTGGGGTTACCTGAAGTCGCAAGTGTATCATGATCGACCGACATCTCTGGGGATGCTGAAAGACGACATCCGACGCCAATGCCTCACCATAACTCCGGACATGCTTTGCAGTGCTGTTCACAACATTATTCCTCGACTACAGCTGTTGTTGAGGAAAGATGGTGGACATATTGAGCATTTCCTGTAAAGAACATCATCTTTGCTTTGTCTTACTTTGTTATGCTAATTATTGCTTTTGTGATCAGATGAAGCGCCATCTGTCGGACATTTTTTGAACTTTTGTATTTTTTTAGTTCTAATAAAACCCCATGTCATTCCAAGCATGTGTGTCAATTTGTACCTCTCTATCTACATTATTCCTTGATTTATTCAGTTTTCAAATTTATACTGACTTTTTGATCACCCAGTACTTTAACAAGACAGCTCGCAGCGCCTGAAGAAGACGATTGAATCGGTCGAAACATATTGTACAGAATATGGAATCAACAATACATCAATAATCAATCAACCACATCTATGTCTTTAACCACAAATTGCATGTGAAAGAAATATCGTTTGAATCATACCTCCTCGTTTCTCCAGAAATTCTTTTCACCAATGGATGTAACGAGAGAATGGTTTACTTGTAGAAGATGTCGTTAGTGATAGCTTGAGAGTGTTGTTGTTGTTGTTGTCTTTAGTCCTGAGACTGGTTTGATGCAGCTCGCCATGCTACACTATCCTGTGCAAGCTTCTTCATCTCCCAGTACTCACTGCAACCTACATCCTTCTGAATCTGCTTAGTGTATTCATCTCTTGGTCTCCCTCTACGATTTTTACCTTCCACGCTGCCCTCCACTGCTTAATTTGTGATCTCTTGATGCCTCAGAACATGTCCTACCAACCGGTCCCTTCTTCTTGTCAAGTTGTGCCACAAATTTCTCCCCAATTCTATTCAATACCTCCTCATTAGTTATGTGATCTACCCATCTAATCTTCAGTATTCTTCTGTAGCACCACATTTCGAAAGCTTCTATTCTTTCCATACATGGCTACACTCCATACAAATACTTTCAGAAATGGCTTCCTGACACTTAAATCTATACTCGATGTTAACAAATTTCTCTTCTTCAGAAACGCTTTCCTTGTCATTGCCAGTCTACATTTTATATCCTCTCTTCTTCGACCATCATCAGTTATTTTGCTCCCCAAATAGCAAAACTCCTTTACTACTTTAAGTGTCTCATTTCCTAATCTAATTCCCTCAGCATCACCCGACTTAATTCGACTACAATCCATTATCCTCGTTTTGCTTTTGTTGATGTTCATCTTATATCCTCCTTTCAAGACACTGTCCATTCCGTTCAACTGCTCTTCCAAGTCCTTTGTTGTCTCTGACAGAATTACAATGTCATCGGCAAACCTCAACGTTTTTATTTCTTCTCCCTGGATTTTAATACCTACCCCAAATTTTTCTTTTGTTTCCTTTACTGCTTGAGAGTATTTCATGAAAACATGACAAACGACAGAAGACAGGCCAACTGCAAAACTTAAACTTTTACGGCCGGAAATGTTACAAACATTAAGATATTCCTGGAAGTTATGTCCATAGCGAGCCATGATGTACACCGAACCTTTGGAAACGTACAGTCTCGCATGAAGATATTCTCCACAGATGGGGACGAAACGTTGGCTTGCAGTAAAATTGCATTCGACAACGGCATAATAACGCGGAATAATTTAATATGTCTGAGAAAACAGGTCCGTAGGAGACACGAAACCAGTACATTAAATGCGTTCGTAGTTACGAATATGGACTAACGATCTGTATAAGTGAAGGACAACAACGAAAATTTGTGCCGGATGTGGACTTGATCCCGAATTTCCCGCTTGTTGCGAGCGGTCGCCACGTCGTTTCGCTATTCGAGAGTGGATCACGGCCAGACCCGAACTTCCATGCATGCATATCCGAAGGAATATTGCATCGTAATTCGAAATAACAAAGGCACAGCAATATCGTATTTACCCTCCGTCACTGGTGAGCGACCGTCAAGTAAAATGTTTCCCCTGTACGGGAATACACAAAATGGATGTACGTGTACAGGCTGTAGACCCATGGTTGACGATACATACACTACTGGCCATTAAAACTGCTACACCAAGAAGAAATGCAGTTGATTAACGGGTATTTATTGGACAAATATACTAGAACTGACATGTGATTACATTTTCACGCAATTTGGGTGCATAGATCCTGAGAAATCAGTACCCAGAACAACCACCTCTGGCCGTAATAACGGTCTTGATACGCCTGGGCTTTGAGTCAAACAGAGCTTGGATGGCGTGTACAGGTACAGCTGCCCATGCAGCTTCAACACGATAGCACAGTTCATCAAGAGTAGTGACTGACGTATTGTGACGAGCCAGTTGCTCGGCCACCATTGACCAGACGTTTTCAATTGGTGAGAGATCTGGAGAATGTGCTGGCCAGGGCAGCAGTCGAACATTTTCTGTATCCGGAAAGGCCCGTACAGGACCTGTAACATGCGGTCGTGCATTATCCTGCTCAAATGTTCAAAAAATGGCTCTGAGCACTATGGGACTTAACTTCTGAGGTCATCAGTCCCCTAGAACTTAGAACTACTTAAACCTAACTAACCTAAGGACACCACACACATCCATGCCCGAGGCAGGATTCGAACCTGCGACCGTAGCGGTCGTGCGGTTTCAGACTGTAGCGCCTAGAACCGCTCGGCCACCCCGGCCGGCTGCTGAAATGTAGAGTTTCGCATGGATCGAATGAAGGGTAGAGCCACGGGTCGTAACACATCTGAAATGTAACGTCCACTGTTCAAAGTGCCGTCAATGCGAACAAGAGGTGACCGAGACGTGTAACCAATGGCACCTCATACCATCACGCCGGGAGATACGCCAGTATGGCGATGACGAATACACGCTTCCAATGTGCGTTCACCACGATGTCGCCGAACACGGATGCGACCATCATGATGGTGTAAACAGAACCTGGATTCATCCGAAAAAATGACGTTTTGCCGTTCGTACACCCAGGTTCGTCGTCGAGTACACCGTCGCAGGCGCTCCTGTCTGTGATGCAGGGTCAAGGGTAACCGCAGCCACAGTCTCCGAGCTGATAGTCAATGCTGCTACAAACGTCATCGAACTGTTCGTGCAGATGGTTGTTGATTCAGGGATCGAGACGTGACTGCAATATTTGTTACAGCCATGCGGATAAGATGCCTGTCATCTCGACTGCTAGTGATACGAGGCCGTTGGGATCCAGCACGGCGTTCCGTATTACCCTCCTGAACCCACCGATTCCATATTCTGCTAACAGTCATTGGATCTCGACCAACGCGAACAGTAATGTCGCGATACGATAAACCGCAATCTCGATAGGCTACAATCCGACCTTTATCAAAGTCGGAGACGTGATGGTACGCATTTCTCCTCCTTACACCAGGCATCACAACAACGTTTCACCAGGCAACGCCAGTCAACTGCTGTTTGTGTATGAGAAATCGGTTGGAAACTTTCCTCATATCAGCAAGTTGTAGGTGTCGCCACCGGTGCCAACCTTGTGTGAATGCTCGGAATAGCTAATCATTTGCATATCACAGCATCTTTTTCCTGTCGGTTAAATTTCGCGTCTGTAGCACGTCTTCGTGGTGTAGCAATTTTAATGGCCAGTAGTGTAGAAGATGGGGGATGGCCGTGAGTCGTGCTCGGATAGCTAAATGTAAGGAGACCGCTCTCGATAAGCGGGAAATCCAGGTTCGAGTCCCGGACACGCACATGTTTTCATTGTTGTCATTTCATTATGCAGCTAACAGTAGTCTATAATAGCAACTGCTAATAGATTTAATATATTTCATAACGGCTGTAACCGGCGCTGTTCCTGTCCTTAACATCGTACTTCAGAATAACACAGGCACTGCAATAACTTGCACGTAAGCAAGGTTAACAAAGTGGTGCCCGCTGCAGCGGAGGTGACTCGGTTGGCGGACAGCCGCCCACTACGGACCTACGGTGCCCTGCGACGTGTTGTGGCGCGCCGGGCCCGTGAAAGGCCTGGTGAGCGGCGCTAGCACAGAGGCGCGCCGTGCTGCGTGTGGTCTGGCGCCGGCCGCGAGTGCCTGCGTGCGCGTGTGCGTGTGCGTGCCCACCGCAGAGATGGGCAACAGGAGGGCCCTCTGTGTGGCCGCCACCCGCAGCCCACACACACCTCGCACTCTATTCGGCAGGACCGCTCTCCGGTGCCCTCTACAACTGCCGTTGCTATTTTTTTATCTCTCAAATTGTACGTCACACTTATTTTTTATTTAGTAGCTCACAATCCCGGCATTGCCTGGGTATTCATTTTGCCAATTTTATATGAGAAACGGAAACAAAATATGAATTGTGTTTATAGTGAAGTTGTTGTTGTTGTTGTTGTGGTCTTCAGTCCTGAGACTGGTTTGATGCAGCTCTCCATGCTACTCTATCCTGTGCAAGCTTCTTCATCTCCCAGTACCTACTGCAGCCTACATCCTTCTGAATATGCTTAGTGTATTCATCTCTTGGTCTCCCTCTTCGATTTTTACCCTCCACGCTTCCCTCCAATACTAAATTGGTGATCCCTCGATGCCTCAGAACATGTCCTACCAACCGATCCCTTCTTCTAGTCAAGTTGTGCCACAAACTCCTCTTCTCCCCAATTCTATTGAATACCTCCTCATTAGTTATGTGATCTACCCATCTAATCTTCAGCATTCTTCTGTAGCACTACATTAAGTGTCTCATTTCCTACTCTAATTCCCTCAGCATCACCCGACTTAATTTGACTACATTCCATGATCCTCGTTTTGCTTTTGTTGATGTTCATCTTATATCCTCCCTTCAAGACACTGTCCATTCCGTTCAGCTGCTCTTCCAAGTCCTTTGCTGTCTCTGACAGAATTACAATGTCATCGGCGAACCTGAAAGTGTTTATTTCTTCTCCACGGATTTTAATACCTACTCCTAGCTTTTCTTTTGTTTCCTTTACTGCTTGCTCAATATACAGATTGAATAACATCAGGGAGAGGTTACAACCCTGCCTCACTCCCTTCCCAACCACTGCTTTCCTTTCATTCCCCTCGACTTTTATAACTGCCATCTGGTTTCTGTACCAATTGTAAATAGCCTTTCGCTCCCTGTATTTTTCCCCTACCACCTTTAGAATTTGAAAGAGAGTATTCCAGTCAACATTGTCAAAAGCTCTACAAGTGCTAGAAACGTAGGTTTGCCTTTCCTTAATCTTTC